>NW_002990117.1:3665055-3780358 GCF_000003125.1 Talaromyces stipitatus ATCC 10500 | reverse complement strand
GATACATTGAGAAGCAGAAGACCAGAAACGCCCAGTATTGCTCCAATCCATTCAATTTTCTGTTGTGGATTGTTCGGCGTCCAAAATGGTATATCTTGCGGAATGCGGGCTTGGCGGCACGGGTATGGTTATTGTTGACCGTCAAAGAAGGTCCAACCAATTTTGAGGATCTCCTCACAGTTGATGGGCATCTGTATCCAACTTTTCGGGCAGCATGTCAAGCAATAGGCCTCTTGGAGGACGACCAGGAATGAATTCGAACTTTTGAAGAGGCAGGCATTTTCAGAACCAGCATATATTTGCGGTCTCCCGCAGCTAGAAACAGACTAAGGACTAATCTTTGCCACGGTAGACTCCGCTGTAGACGAACTTACAGCCCGTGAGGATCTCCAGGAGATGGCTGAAAGGATGCGCCAGTCATTTAATGACGATCAACGTGCGGCCTTTGACAGGATTGTCACCAGTCTAGAGAATCCCGGTTCGAACTATAGTAATTTCTATATTCAAGGTCCTGGTGGCATAGGCAAGACTTTCTTATACCGTGCGCTATATTTGTACTTTGTCGGTCGTGGCAAGACCGTCTTTTGTATTGCGTCATCCGGCATTGCAGCGCTTCTCCTACCTAATGGTTGTATAGCACATTCTCAGTTCCGGATTCCTCTAGATACCAAGGAACATTCAGTTTGCGATATCAAAGTGCAGTCCCAGCTAGCCCAACAGCTCCGCCAAGCTAATCTCATTGTCTGGGACAAAGTTCCTATGACAAGCCGCTATATCTTTGAGGCAGTGGATTGTACTCTCCGCGATGTCACAAAAAGCGAAGACTCCCTCTTTGGTGGCATCGCATTCGTGTAGATCCAACGGGGGTGTATCACCGCCTTAGTTATAGCGCATCCTTTTTGGCCCAGTGGGATTTGTCGGATTTGTCGGTTTATTCCAGGCCAATCCTGAAGAGTGTTTTACTAGGATGAAAAGAAAAGAAGTGACTAGCAAGATTGTATGTGTTGAGTTCTCTGTCTCTGTTGATCAAGTTTCAAAGCTGGGTATTTATAAACATCTTTGGCGGGGTGATTTGTGAGCTATCATGAGGGGAAAACATTGGGCTGAAATCTTGGTGCCCAGATATATGACCTAAGGTGCCTTTTTAGACCTGTAAGATCGAACATCGAATCTCTCTGCCTCATTTGTAGTCCAGATTATCTGACATGATTTGGACAGTAATTTGGAGCGAAAATTAGCATTTGATTAATAAGGGATACTGTACGGTACAGTATCCGGTAATAGTATTTACAGAGTGAACCATGTCGATAACACAAGGGAAAAGAGAGACTTCCACTCGTTTAGTGAGAATAGTGTTCGATCTGGGTAAATGTGGTACATCTTTGATTGCGATGGTGTAATGAAAGTGCATCAGTAAGCAGACCAGTCTGGGTACAGCCTCACATCATGCACAGCGCTACAAGTACAGAAAAGATGAGAATGGTGCTCATATCGGTCCATGCATGCAAGGTTCTCGCTTCGCCTGTTGGAGTTGGACTGCTTGATGATATACCGCTTGCAGCCTGACTACTGGTTGGAAGTCCACTGGTGGATGCCCCCCAAACACCACCCGCCACAGAAGCTGGCACTGTGCTGCCATTCGCATTCGCTGCTGACGCCTTGAACGCAGTAATGGTATTCGAACCGTTCGATCTGGTAATGAAGTTAGTCACCTAGCAGGGGCTTTGTTGCCCTACGAGCACTGGATTGACTTACGGAGGATTGATGACACCAACCATACCGGCCTGGCAATGGCCAGGTTCACCACAGTAGTACCATATTGGGTTTGTATCATTTATTGTCAGAGTTAATACCGTCGACTATCCGAGAGATACATCAGACATTGCCTATCAAATTGTGTACATTGATATGATTTGTCGGACTTACTGATCCTCCATTAGAGCCAGGTACAGACCCGCTGAAAATCCCTGTCTGGATAGTAGGGTGACACGGATTCTCAAAAGAGGCTCGTGCTACTGAATGGGGTCCCGGGTAAAAATGGAACTCAACCTTCCCTCCTGGAGAAACTGTGAGCGTATCTGGGTCAAAAGTGAATCCATTCTTGCCGACAGCGATCGTTTGGACTGCAGTTGAACTTGAAGTGGAGGAAGGCACAACAGACGTTGTTGTAGCGCTTTTTGCGGTAGTACCTGGGTTTCCGTATTGAGCACTGACCAAAGCAACCCAGCAAAGGATGGAGATAGACCTAAGAATTTGGACCATATTCGCAAGATGTCAAGAGTGCTTGGGGGGATAGTCATTCAATAGAAGACCAAAGGAATGCTCTTGGAGCTGCCATTCGAAGGTGATGGTTCCCTCTGGCTCATTTTTATACTCCTAGAACACGGAGAGAGACGTTGATGGCTGATACAGCTGGTTTGTTATCTTTAGGGTTAAAGCCTCAAATCAAATGGTCCAAGCTGAAATTTAAGACTTGACTCCGCCACACCGTCCGAGTTCCCGGATTTCGGCTGGTAGCTATCCCCCATACATATTTAGCAGACCGACGAGTCAGCGGATTTCTTTTGCAAAGTGTGGGACCTAGGAACTATGGGTGTCTGCACCCGTGTATATGACAGCGTATATTGATTGAACGGTGAGCCAATAAGATAGCCTGGGAGTCTAAATGTGGCAGTTCGAGCGTCTAAATAAGGCAGTTCGAATATCTCAATTAGGAATCTCGAGAATAACTGAGGAAGTCTCTTTCAGCTACAGCTACTTGTCTACAGATCAGAAGGTACAGAGTCGAAATATCGCAAAACTCTGATTCGAACCGTGACGCTGAATAAGTACTTACCTTCTTGCGAAAGTTGATTGACTTCTGAAACGCCAAAAATAGAGCATTGACGACACTGCTGCCGCAACTGCACTTCACCCTTGCTATAGGCGGATCCATGAATTATTCATTTGTGAATTATTATAAAAGGCACTACGAAAACTCTCGTTGACCACTCCTGATGCATAAGAATGCTTGCTTGTTATTAGATATTTTGTCACTGCTTTTTCGCCAGGAACTTTCGATCAAATACGATAGTCTCCGACAATTTAAGTGTCCAATTTACAATATGATGGGGCGAGTATCAGAATTCTATGCAGTTAGTGCTTTGGCTCTCGCTTTCTCCGGAGTCGCCTTTGCCCAATATCAAACATTCACTCCCCCAGGGCAGAATGGGATCTCATACACCGTCAACATTCCTCAACGGACTGCTACGTCTGGGTCGGGGCCAATCTTCATCCAAATGAAATCTACGGTCGGTCTGCAATGGTTTGCACTAGGTCAAGGAACCCAGATGCAAGGGTCACATATCTTTGTTGTTTACGGCTCCGGGAATAATGTTACAGTGTCGCCGAGGCTTGGAGGACCACATGTCGAACCTTTGTACTACTCGCAGGCTCGGTTTTCCGTCCTAAATGGTAGTGGGATTAGCAATGGAGTTATCACTGCAAACATCAGATGCGATAGCTGCATCACTTGGCCTGGTGGGCAAGCGGACGTGACGAGCTCTTCTAGTCCCTGGATATGGGCAGTGAAGTCCGGAGATTTACTCCAGTCAGAAAGTGTTTCGGCCACCATCCAACAACATGACATTGCCGGCCTTGCGACATTGAATCTTAAACAAGCGACGGGCAGTGATTCTGAAAATCCCTTTTTGACTCTCCTAAATCCCTCTAATTCGAGTTCCTCGACAGCTGTGACGACTTCTGGCTCTCAATCTGTTGATAGAAAACGGACTGCACATGCTGTTATAATGATTATTGCAATGGTCGTTTTGTTCCCTTCATTCGCGATCGCGCTTCACTTGGTTTCATCCTCCTGGATTGTCGTTCTTCATGCTTGGTCGCAAGTGCTTACTCTCGCGTTGACTACTGCTGGTGCTGGAATTGGAATCTCGCTAGCCACCACTCTTCAGTTAACAACGTCGTACCATTCAATTATTGGTATTATCGTTGTATCATCCTTAATCCTTTTCCAACCTGCCATGGGTCTCCTGCAGCACCGTTATTTCCGCAGCACTGGAAAGAAGAGCATATTTGCTTATTTGCATCGCTGGTTTGGCCGTTCTATGCTAACACTTGGTATTATAAATGCGGGACTGGGCTTTCGGGTTACTGGTATTGGGAGTTCCATCGCACCGGTCGGGGCAGTGATTGCATATGGTGTGGTTGCAGGCATTGTCTGGCTAGTGTATGTTATCATAGCAATTTTACTTCCCCACAAACGACGCTATGCACATCCTGCTTGAGCTTGATGATTCAGTCTGGACCGAGATACATTCTGCATACGCTTTAAAATCCACAACCAATTGAAGGACGCACAGTTATTTTCCATGTCTGAAATTGTGAATACTCAGCGCTCCCAAATGTACATTACTTGATACGCATTAGAACATATAAAATACCATATGAATACATATGAACACATATACTCATGGGAACAGTAGCCACGCAGTACCAGCATGTAGTTTCCTCTAGCAAACTTACATAAGGAGTCGGTGTTACTAGTATCCTCTGGTAGTAGCAAGTACATGTATGTGCATTGCAAACATGTTACCTGCTGACAAAGCTTATGTCTAGGGAGGCATTTTCCAGGTTGGGTAGATAGATCAACTCTAGCTAAGGTGCCATCATATGTTACATCTAACAAAGCACACATTTCGAATCCTCCAAAACTGACGTCGACGGTTGAGACTACTGCATGTCTTAAATAATCTCTGTTTACTTGATATGGAACGTACCGGCATGATTTCAACTCATCACTAGAGAGCAGCATGGCGACCTCGCTATTTCCGGAAATGGAAAATGGCCCCTAAGCTCGGAGATGGGCAAACTGCGATGCAACATTGCATTCACATACCTTTTTTTTTCTGACTCAATCATGGTCGGCGTTGGGTAATGTTTCATATTACTACACACTAAGAAAAAAGCCGAGCTTGAGTTGATCCAAATGCGTACAGCGTCAGCTCGCCGGGTTATAAAATGCTGCGCGACCACCGCTCAGGTAGGCCGGTAGCCTTTGTACAGAAGCTCTTTTCCACTCCATCGATAACTTTGGAAGAGATATTACCCTCTAAGGTAGACATCAAAATGTATATTCCATCCATTGCCGCCGCTACCATTGCAGCTCTGAGCCTCGCATCTCCGGTTCTGTCAAACCAGAGCTTTGTCAACACTGGGACTCTTAGCGGCTGGTCAACCCAAAACATCGAACACAATGGCAGCATTGAACAAGTCACCAACGTAGTCTACAATGGCACATCGGCTCTCAAATTCACTCAGGTCTACGACTCGAACTACCACCAACGCTATCACTCCGAAAAAATTGAGACGCAAGTGTACAAACTCGGAGACCAAGGGTTCTACGGCTTTGCATTCAGATTACAGGAAAACTGGCAAGCTTCCCCGGCTCAATCTTACAATATTGCACAGTTCATCGCGGATTTCACAGACACTGGTTGTGATGATTGGATGCCGTCAAGTATGGTGTGGGTTATTGGGGACCAGCTTGCAACGAGGGTCAAGTATGGCAGTATCTGTAATCAGCAGATTCAGGAATGGAAGGGCCTGAAAACAGTGACACCTGGAGAATGGCACACAATCGTTATCCAGGCAAACTGGCAAAGCGATAGTACTGGCTTCTATAAAATGTGGTACGATGGTGAGAAAGTGGTCAACGAACTCAACCTAGCCACCATGATAGATGACGCACGCCCCTTTGATTTTCATATCGGCATCTATGCAAACGGGTGGCATGACCAAAAGAAGAATCTCGGAACCCAGAACACGCGGGAAATCTGGATTGATAGTGTTGGCATTGGCAGCACATTTGCGGACGCCGACCCAACGAAGATTGAGGGTTGATGGAGGAACACGCCGCTTGGGATAGCGTTTGTACATACAAATCCACTGCTGGGTACACCAGAAGATTACTTTGTCCACCTAAGATTCGTCTACGGTGTAGGTTGTTCTTTCAATTCTCGTCTCTCGTGATAGGGGGGGTTTCAGCTCGTTTAGTTCTCTATATAGCCACTCATTCTCTCTGCAATTTTCTGTATAAGTCACAGGAAGTCATTGTAGATTATGTGTGATCCTTTTCAATTCAAGTAATATTGCCTCAGTAACTAGGTAGCAGCCCACCTCTTCAACACTGATCCTGTCGAGCTGATGAGGCTATCAGACCGAGTCGCGATAATTACGGTATGGTATAATTTCTTCAACGTGTGGCGGTACAATTAGACCTTTGGATCCTTGATATCATGCAAAACCAGATACCTAGGTATAGTCCGGGGTTAAAGGTTAGTATTGAACTTAGATACCGCTAGAAGTCTCGCCACGTTTCGTATACACTTCTGGTATGTTTTGTTCGACGGAGTCCTCCAGAGAAGTGATCGAATAATTGGCCGTCGTAGCTTCCTCGAGTTTATCATCCTCGGTTATCATCGTCCAGCTCACGTAGAGTAAACCTGGAAGACTGGCAAGAAAGGCAATAACATTTGCCCACAATTGCCACTTCAAGGAAACGTTGCAGGCCCCCAGAACAAACGCCATAGTTGAACCGAAAGAACCGATGCCCGTCCTGAGAGTAAGATAGTGTCAGCAAACTGTCATTTTCCATGTGACTGCTTGGATACTCACACCAGGCCTACAATGGATGCGACTTTCCCAGGGTCCAACCCAAGTGATCCAATGAGCCAGTAAATAACCATCATTCCCGAGTTTTCAATGAGTCCATATAGGATGAAAAGTAGGCATGATTTGACAAAGACAGGATCGACAATATCAATAGCCGTGGCCGCCTCCCTTTTGTCGTACTGGTATTGTACGATTAAGCCGTAGACCCCTGGTTTCAATCAGCAATGATTCTGTCATTGGTTAATCGGCGCTACTCACAAGTTAATGCAGTCACTATTGTGTATATAGTCATCCCGTAACGTGCTCGTGTGCGACGACTCCACCGTTTCCTATCCATGAGCCATCCCTGTACTGGGCCAAGAATAGTAGGACCGACTGAACAAATGTCAGTTGGGAGTGGTGTACATGGCAAATAAGAACACGGAACCCCTACCTAGGTAGAATAGAGTACTCAGCAATGCACGAGCTCTAACTGTATGATAGACTGCATTCCAACCCCACATGTAGGATAGATCCCATTGCTATTGCTTCGTTAGCCACCGTCGCATCTTATATCTTGACAGTGTACTTCGTACGCAGTACAAAGCGAATGGAACCAGTAAAAGAAAACCTTTCAGCGAGAGAACACTCTTTAGGCTCAATAGTTCCTCGTTCCATGATTTGAAACGATGTTCAACGACACGCGATCCATCGCTCCGCTTGACTCGTGATGGACGAGGAATGGTAGCTGCGAGAGGCAATCCAAGACACATGATTGAGATGAACGCAAAATAAGTTGCTAAAAAGGGGTTTATTAGTGAATATGATTTATTGGCGCGCTGATATGGGCAATCACCTACCATCTGAAACTCTGCCGGCGCGGTTTTGATTTATGTTCAAACCAAGGGATATTGCACCACCAATGAACCCGCCAACATTCTGAAAAGCAAATTTCGTAGCCACTGCGCGTCCACGATGATGGACAAAGGGTACTGTAGGTTTATATTATGAGCTGACTGACCAGTCGACCTCAGCTATGAAGAATATGGAGTACACACCCACAAGGTTGATTGCACCTGATGCTGTCCACAAAAACACAGCGCTAATACCGCATGTCGCAGCTCCTAAAATTGGGAACCACCTGCGTAATTTGTTAGTCTCTGAGTACGCGTCATTATATCATGCACCTACGTGTTCCCAAAGGCTGCGTTCGTGTAGAGGGCCGCTAACAATGGTCAGCTAGCATACAACTCAGTAAGAATAGGAATGAACCCTACCTGCATACGGCGCGTATCCTAGAGTTCCAATGACCAGAGTCCAGCGGACACCAATTCTGTTGCACACCAGGCCTGATATAAAGCCTAAAACGGTCATGGTCCCAAAAACAACCGCATTAGCAATATTTGACAATGTTGGTGACTCTTCGCCGGCAGCCTAAACCCCTGTGAATATGGAGCGATTCGGGGTCAGCAGAAATAGCTTACGCCGAGGCCCTAGATAAACGGCATGGTCACTTCAATGTTGCGCACCAGGTCAAGTTGACAAGACAACCTACATTTAGGGCAGAAAACATGCCAGGGTGACAGAACGCCGTCCATGCGACAACGATCACGCTGTACCTGTTTCAAGTTGACCAGAGGTTAGTTGCCGAAAGTAGAAAGAATAGCTTTCAGATGCGGTCCAAGAGCAAGATCAATACCAAGGATGAAGATAGATGTGTCGCATTCTGGATAGACGTGACGCAGATACTACAGAAAATAAGGTAGAAGTTCAAATGGTGCCTGAGCTAATGTCTCTACATTATCTTGAAGGAGATTCAACGTCTTCTTAAACCCTCCCAGCACGCATATCAGACCATGAAAGTTTGCAGAGTTTGTGGGTATCGATTCATATTCAAAATAGTTCCGGATGGTATTCCGTCTCCAAGGCTCATGATTGGTGACATTACTTCGGTGTGCGAATTGACGTGATTATAAGTATCGCTTGCGAAGTACTATTTAAAAGGTACAAAGGTCGATCCGTCGAATCCCTAATTGCTATGGATGTTAGGGTATTTCAGTCTCTCAGTACAAAGTTAGCCGAGGAAAATAGGTACCTAAGTGCGTTGCAGTATCTTAAAAATTCAATTGGGTTTATTTGCTGAAATATTTTACTGGATTGAGTTGTTCTTTCGCCCTCGCCAACATGCCACGAAACAGGATCATGTCGCTTAAATATGTGAAATTCTATCCATGATACTTTCAATGGATTTTGTAGAAATTTCTATCTGACCTGTAACTGTTCACAGATGAGCTCCTAATTCTACGCTTCGTTTATGCCTTCTCTTCGAATCCTCCAGTGCGGCTGCCTCTTTCCAAACTGCTTGTACCTACAAGACAGAGATTGTCAATAAATGAATTATCTAGGGATTGAACAGGATGATGACATACATCGTAGTCGAACAGCCATTTGTGTTGTCTGCTCCATTTGTTGCGGACTGTGTGAGCTACTCCCTCGTCGAATGAAAAGTTTCCTACTTCTAAAATTCGGTCCGATGCCTTGAAACCATCCAAAATATCATACTTCACGAAAACAAAATGTCAGTTTTGAGGGTTTGAAACTGTGGTAAGCTTTCAATTTCCAACTAACCATTGACTGATAATGTGGAGACCGTACTTGATCATACAAATCGAGAGCGTCTCCCAGTTGATATCCACGACTTCTTGCCCAGGCGACTGATTTTGCCAGCGCGAAAGCATCCTCTAGGGCGAAACCTGCACCGGCGCCTGAATCTCGATGTCAGCTAAGAACGCAAAACAGCTATCAAGATAAACTTACCAAATGCACCTGATAACGCTGTTCAAAGTTATTAGTGTACATGCACCAAGGTTTGACGAGTGGGCTTACGATGAGAGGCATCTCCAATCAGAGCAATAGATCCGCGAGATACAACTGAATCAAGTCTAGGACCTGCGAAGAGAGCAAACTTCTGGACGTCTGTCACTTTATTGAGAACTTCTTGTATAATGGGTGCAAATTCCTATCTCGTCAGCTTCACCATAAATGTGTATGGTAAGCATTAAACACTCACTTTCCATGGCCTTCTAAACTCTTCAAGAGTAGCCTGTTCCCCCCAGCTTACACGGGCCACATCTGCGGATTCGTTGGCATTGACCGTAATCTCGTATATTCCTCCGTTCAAGTTGCAAGTATACACCCAATCCGAAGGTCCGTGCCAAAAGGTGACTGCATCTGGAAAGTTAGGTATACTGAGTATCTTCTCCGTTGGAACAAGTCCACGGTATGCAGTTCTTCCAGTGTATGCGATTTTATGATCCGGGAATGCAAAACTTCTGACAACCTGGAAGTTGAGACATCAGTAACTCGTCCCATACATTTTGTTTCCGTGATTGGGTTAACTGACAGACCGGACACCGTCAGCACCAACCAGTAAATCAACTTCATCTACATGGCCATCTTGGAAGTGAAGTTGTAATGTCTTGGTGGGTGTTCCCACAACCCTCTCAAGACGAGAAGCTAAGCGGAGTCGTGACTTGTCAACGTTGGATAGAAGAGCTTTTTGTAGAACTGAGCGGAATGCACGCGCATGAAAATGCTCGGGAGGACCATCTGGGGATTGTCAGCCATTGAAGGGTAATAACACACTAGAGATAACAACCATTCTGCTCAATTGTAAGGAGAAGTTCTCCGGTTCGTCCGTTCCTATAAATATGTTAGATTCTATAGCGATTGCCGTTATTTGAGACTACTCTTTCCTACCGGTGTTGTAGTGCGTGGCCGTCGGCCGGACGGAATATTTCATTGGGGTTTATGTTCTTCGATGCTCCCATTACATCCAACATGCGCCATGTATTCTTCTGGATGCTAATTCCAGTTCCTATTTCACGAAGAGCCCTTGCCTGGTCGTAGATTTTGAGATCAACGAATGGCAGTTTTTGGAATTCGATTGCCGCACCCAGACCAGCAGGCCCGGCACCAATGATCGCTACACGAATCTTGTCCAACATTCTATCACTATTCGCAGTTGATCCTGGTGGTGACCATCTAGTGAGACATGTACAAACGTCAAAAGGAAAAAAAAAGCTTTCGTAGCTCGAAGCGCTTAAAAAGCGATAGACATAGAGTACTTCGTTCCAACATTTAAATTTCCATTTACTATCATCCAAGGCCGAAATACACAACGTGATCCGTAATTGAGACTCCTCTGGCTTGCTTAAACAGTCGGATATCTTCCGTTCCCAGCCAATCGCAGGATGTTTATTCCCAAGGAAAAAAGTGCGTGCTCACCAGTAGCAAATTCGCCATTTTAGTTAGGGCTTAAGTGGGTCTGTACCTATATCGCAGCATTCGCCCTGGCAAGCCTTGGAATGGAATGGATATTTTGCTCCTCGCACTGATTTCAACGGTATGATAGATCCGGTGCTAACCTGACTTACAAAGCCATATATCCGAAGATGTCTCTTATCAAGATTAGTTATATGGGACCTTGCCTTTGTTCCAAGTTTTCGCACTGAAATCGACGCAGTCGACATTTAAGCCGACCTCGCGACTGCATAACATTGGCCTCATATTCCGTCAGAGCCTAGCATCGCCCTGTGACTTCCAGATCAGGTTATTTAAGGGATGATATATTCTCATATGACTTCAGATCATGGCAGACTCATCAGTATGGACGAGGAGCGAGGCCACTTCATATAATAGGCATCTTAAACGTTTACAGCCAAGCCAATCACGTCGATACCGGGAAGGACTAAGAGAGAAAGAGGGCCACAACAGCCATGAAGGAAACACTTTAGCTCTCAAGTCCAGTATCAGGGAGTCTTCCGCGTATTCGCGGCGAGCGTCCCGAGCCTCTTCCGTAAGTACTCGGGAAGTCTCTACAGCATTAGCTTGGAATTGACAAAATCACGAGGCGTGTGATACATGTCGTCAAAAGAAAGTTCGCTGCAATGAAGGACGTCCTGTATGTGGCTTCTGTGTCCAGCATGGCTATCGATGCAACTACCACGCGACAACCGAATCACGGTATGAGTCAAGTCATATCACACGAGTAAACGAGCCTGGTCATATAGGCAGCTAACGGGTCAAAATAGTGTGGCTATTCAATTGAACAATCTCACCGAGCAAATGAATAGTATACAAGAATCGATTCAGCACCTTTCTTCAATAACGCAACGGCATGATTCAATTATATCTCGTGTTCTAGCCGAACAGGGGACATCTCCATCTGCAGAAAGTAGTCTTTCACTAGACTCCGCGGCTGTTGCCTTGTTGCAATTCAATAGGCATGAGTTGTCCTACTGCATCTCCGACGAGCAGAGAATATCGCGTCCTGTCAGCCCCAAATTCGACCAAAATACCACTTCAAAGATTAGATCCTCGCTAGCTCAGTCACCAAGCGCAACGCAGTTCTTCACTTCATCAGAAGTGTTACAATTAAGTTCTTCAGTGCAAAAGTTCTTCGATAAAATATGCCCCTTATTTCCTATCATCTGTGACCTCGCTGCGATGACAATTGTCTCCTCTGTGATTTCGCATGGCTATGGAGATAATATTGAAACTTGTCTCGCTTTACTTCTTGTGGCAATTGTCAAAGAGTGTGATACCTCCACCCTCGGCTCTGGAAGGGGCGATTTTCAATACGCACTGTCAATCCTCGCTCGTGTGCACTGTGACTTTAGTCTGGAATTTGTGCAAACTGAAATTCTTGCTGGTATTTATCTGTATCGTCAATTCAAGCTCATGGAAGCCTGGAAGCACATACACGCAGGTTGTACGACACTATACGTCTTAATTCAGAGGTAAGTCAAACCCAGTTGCAATCATCTCTTAAAAAGTGGAAGAAACGGTGAAAGATACGTAGCTGACTAAGTATCAAAGGGACCTAGAACATAAACCACAAAGAGAAGATACAGAGAGAAATACCATTCTTCGCTTGTATTGGATTTCTTTGAACTTGGAACGGTATTCGAAGACTCTCTTATTGTCAGTTGAGATAACTCGCTAATGTACCCATAGAGACATCATAAATTGCGTCCATGGGCTTCCAAAAACATCATTGACGGACTTCCAGGATATACTTGCTCTTCCACTCGGTTGCGAAGAGTCCACGACCACATATCTGCCTATCACGACACGAACAATTTACACATTTTTTCTAGCAGAGACCAGCCTGAAGGCTATACTGGCAAGAATTCGAAAAGCAAGCATAACTACGGAGAAATACCACTCTTTTGATTCAAAAAACCCAGTCATTGAGGAACTCGAATGCCAGCTGTACAACTGGTCAACCGGAATTCCGGTATTTCTGGACTGGTCGCCGAAGCCTGGTCAGGGCACCCTGGCTCAGAACGCAAGCAGATTGAAGCTCCTATATTGGTTTACAAAGATATCATTACATGGTACCCTGGTTAAAGATGCGCTTGCTCAACATACTGACCACTTGACCATGCAAAGTTGGATAAAATTACAGGATACGTTGATGGCGGCTAACAATATGATATCGGTGTTTGTTTCGGAGCAATTAGACCCGGATCCCATTCTTTGGAGCTAGTAAGTATCCAAGTTTAGATGTCATAACATGGATGAAACTGACATTCATTTTAGCGTGCAAACCGTGATACCTCTTTTGGAGAATGCTACCGCCAAGGATATCCTTCGGTTGAATCTCTCGTCAAATTATGACAATTTGTTACGCCAAACAAGGGAGTTACTCTTATCCGCATACCCAGGTACCCGATATTTGGTTGGTTTGAACCAGGAGAATAGCTGACTAGGCGCTGCATTGTACACATGCACCTTGCAAACACGGATGATATTCCAGTAATCATTCTGGGGGAAATGCCGCTCGATTGGATTTGTTTGAGCCATGTAAAGGTAAAGACCTTGGAATGCTTTCCAGGTAGAAGACGTGGTGGGGACTCAGAAAAATCACGAATCGTTCTGGATATGGACACTTATAGACGTTAAAAATGGACCGGGAAATGTATCACAGTTCTTCATTAGTGCCAGTCCCTACTTACCATCCTCGATTCTTGATTTGGGCTAGGAATCTCTGCCTCAGGTACCCGCAAGGCTCAAGGATCCCCTTTAGAACTGGTCTCTACTAGTCTTCGTGTCCATCACAAATTTCTATTGCAGTCACATATTCCATGTACTTTGGGAAAAATCCGCTATGCTCCCAATCCAAGATAGCTGTTACTGTGCCATCCTCCATCATAATGTTGCGTGCGGAAAGGTCGCAATAAGTCAAAACTAAATCTTATCTTTGAGAGAAGGCGTCTCGAAAGTGCTCGAGACCAGGATGACGGCACGCGCTCAAGACACCAATCATCAAACTGTTCCTCCAAGTCAAATGAGCCCATGAACTCATATCCGGTACCACATCTCTGATAAAAGTTTGACGTCTCATGACGACCAGCCCGTCCTATAAATGGCTGCGTACAACGTCTAAAAAGCTGTTATTGTTCTTTGGTCATCCAATAACATATTTTATAAAGGAATACACCGCGAACGAGATTAGTGACGATTACGATATCATATTTCCCGGCCCGACAGCATCCACGATACTGAGAGACTAGAAGACCCAGCTGTTCAGACGCGTATTTTAGCCTAAGTGCCTCCACAGAACCTATATCTGAGTTTGAGTGTTCCTCACATATATTTTTGCCGGTTTTATAGCCGTTACCTTGGTACCTAGGTGGAGTAAATACATACAATGTAAACTCGAGTTATTGTATGTCCAAAACGCCGTACTGTTTCTACCTATCTAGGGAGATGTGTCGGTACAGTATATTCCTTGATACTGCATTGTGCAATTATCGTTCTAGGCACGCGGAATACAAATTCAGCTCCCTGACCTCAGGATACAGATACCTACTAAAAGTGGCAGATTCCCGGGCAAATTTGGTCCGCGTTATAGTTAGATTTATTCTGTACCTAAGTAGACTGCAATAGTATACTAGATATCTAGGTAAGCACACAATCAAGGATGCCTTTTACCTCGAGGCATCAATTTATATTCATTATATTTTCCATATATTATGTTCATGATTTGTACGGTGTTTCATACGGCCTTTCTGCTTGTGGTGTAATTCTGGCCAAATGACGACGTTCACCAGTAGTCCAATCGAAGATAGCCGAGTGTGCAGTGACTCGATTCTGGGCATCATGTCAATAATCGGCATGCTGTGATAGGGATAATTCTTGTCAAACTTACATCCCACACAACAACAGTCTTAGGCTCCCATCGGACACGAGCTTGGTAGTCGATTCCACGACTTATATGACTGAGCAGGAATGATAACAAGGATTCGCTCTCCTCTTTCTTAAGCCCAACAATGCTACGAGTGACTTGAAAAAAATCAGACAATATAAGTTTAAAGAGTAGTGGAAGTTACTTACAGCCACCATTGACGTACAGAGCCTTTTCACCGGTTGCGGGGTGAGTCCGCACGATAGGATGTTCGTTTGTAACTGGCTCGCGTCTCACAACACCCCCCCGACCTCTGCTAAACTCTGCTTGTTCAACACCAGAATGTATTGCTGTTAGTCCATGGAGTCTTTCTTGAATGGCTGGAGATAGGCGGTTGTACGCTTCCACCTGGTTCACAAACGCAGTGTCACCACCGACTTCAGGGGAGTCGAGGATATAGAGAAAAGTCGTTCCTGGTGGTTGCTGCTCGTAGGAAACATCCGAGTGCCATTGTACGCTGCTGTTGCGGTTGGCAAAGTAAGCTTCCACCTCACCATCTGAGCCATTGCGATAAACAATGTGGAGTTCCGGGTGTCCTTCGGGAGCACCGCTCGTAGGATGAATGTGATGGCGGCCAAAATAACCACCAAATTCTAGAGCTTCTTCAATTGGAAGGTCCGCGAGATCTTGATCCCGGAAGGCGACAACTTTTCGTTGGGCAACTAGTAGGGCTAATTGATCCTTTCCAGCAGCTGATAGTTTACTCAATTGAACTCCACGAACTTCAGATCCAGTTGTTGGTGTAAGTTTGCGGATAGAAGAGCCCTCTGGTAGGAGGTCCTTGAAAGTTGGATCCGCGTCTTTACCATGTTCGACATGGACAAAAGGCTCAAGAGGTGGGTATTTTTCGCCATGGTCCCATGTAGGCAGGTAGTGAGGGTACTATCGAGAATGCCCATGACTTACGTCAATTTATACGCTCGAACACTTTTATGACAGGACGCTTACACTGGCCGGAGTCTTGCCATCTTCCTCGTCAACGATTCTCCTAATCTTAGGAGATGTTTCATCATTTCCAGATGTAGCCTTGGTAGGTACTACTAGAGAAGATGTCTCCTGCTTTTCAAGGATCACGGCCACAGAGGGAGCCATGTTGACTGGTCTCTTGCGTTACTGAATAGTGAGCTTGGCAGAGTAGATGGCCTCGGGAACTTTGGAATTCTTTCAAGTGAATAATGGCTCTGTGTAGCAGTGTAGCATGGGTGGATGTAAGATGAGATTCTTCGCTCTATATATACTTTTTCCGGGTTCGTTGCCGACAATGGACACACCATCCCTGTACTGTTATGCACATTGGAGGATATCACCTCCCGGCTACTCGGCACAAATATCGCATTATGTCTTTCCACTGCTTCCATTGACTGTCCGCGTGGGATGTGCATTCATTGCATGCTCATTTGCTGGGATTGGATTGCGTGCGATATACCAAATCATTGCAATTTTGTTGTCCTGGAAGTCCAATTAAAGCAATCGGGACTCGTCTCTATCGGGGGGGAAAAAATAATAAAAATAAAAAAAAGTTTTCGTTTTGATTAATATATCCATATGTGAGTCTTCCAGCACATAAGTTGTGTCTATCCAAGTTTATAGGTCATCATGGCCTGCGCTAATGGCGTTTACAGTTGAAAAAACACCAAATGCTCACGGACAGCAACGGTGTAGACCAGGAAGCCGATAACTTAAGATATGAGGTGCTTCTATGCTTTGATATCATCATTGAGGAACTTATTTCTTCCAATCGATCACAACGGATGCTGTTAACATGTGTTGTTGTAGAGCAGCACGTCAGGTACCTTATTTTCGATGTCATTACCCCGACCCCGCACGCACCTCCATGGTCTTATCAACGCTGTATGATACCTGGGCAGTAAAAGTTACGGAGATAGAAGCCATCTCCGAATAACGAGATATAACCTTCAAATCATCCATCATCAAACAGGTCCAGAGACTTTGCGAATTAATCCCGTGAGAAGGCGTGCTGCCAAACTATAGCTTGTGCATCAAACGAATCAAGATTCAAACGTCATCTAGCTTCTATATCAGATAATTTCGTCGACACTATTCGTACTATTCATGCAGCTCGTGGGTAGCTAGCCTTTTGGTTGACTACTCGCCATGCCAGATACACCTGTCCATTGGTTGTGGCTGGAGATACTTCAAATATCATGCATTCAAGCCACCTTCTCATTTGAGGAACTTGCATCGCTCCTTATCTATATGAAAATCAAAATAAAGGTCCGAGGAAGACGTTCAATTCAATTTGAAACTGTTGCGCTCGCCGTTATCACCCTCTACGCTCGTTAGATTGCTAGCAGTGACCAACGTCTGATAGACCACTATAACATAGATCACGCAACAGACAGCCAAAATTCCATCTTCCATATAATCAAAGGGCATCTGAACGAAGTGGTGCAAGTAATTAGGATACCACGGATATATCACAAATATAGTCCAGGAATATATAGAGATCAGGATCCAGCTTAACATTGACAAGACTTTATATCTGCTCCCATAGTAATCAAGACTCTGAATACCTTTGAAAATGGGAAGTGAAATTGATAGCGAAGCAGCTGTTCAGAAGACCGCCATAAGTACATGGAGTCCTGAAGCATCTCCGGTGGAAAGTACAAAGAGTGCTGGTGGCGACATCAACACTCCTCATAATATATTTTCTAACCCCAAGATTCTCGAGTACTATACAGAATTGTACGAGAAAGCGAACTATGAATGCCGCCATTTGCTAGATCCTAGTCTCGAGTGGACGCGAAAAGAGGAACGGAAATTGGTACGAAAGTTGGACTGGCATGTCTGTCTATGGGCAGTATGTACCTACCATTTCATCAACCAATGATAAGTACTAATCCTTTCCCAGTGTACTATGTTTTTTGCCCTTCAGGTGGATAGAGGCAATCTTAAACAGGCCATATCAGACAACATGTTACAAGATCTAAAGCTATCTACGAATGGTTTGTGGTACCCTTTCGATACCTAGGTACGTGGAGCAACTGGGCAAACCTGCTGACAATCGTGTATCAGATTATAACTATGGTGAGGAAGTCAATCGCGCTTGGAGGGGAAGTGCTGTGCTCACTGTGACTACAGGAAACACAATATTCTTAGTTTCTTTTTTATTAGCCGAACTTCCTTCTCAACTAGTTTCAAAGAAGCTCGGCCCAGATCGATGGATACCAATGCAAATGACTCTTTGGTCCATAGTGGCAATTAGTCAAGTTGCCCTGAATAGCAGAAGTACATTCTACGCCACACGAGCCCTGCTCGGAGTTCTCGAGGTAAGAACCAACAATGATATCATACTGGTGGACACAAGTGGCCATGATCACAAGCTAACTCTCATAACGGGAAATGATAGGGCGGATTTATTCCAGATGTCGTTCTATGGCTATCATACTTTTATACAAGTCATGAACTTCCCATTCGGCTGAGGTTTTATACCAGATTCACGGGAATGACCAAACGCTAACCCTAGGCAGTTTCTTCTGGACCTCACTGAGTATTACTGGAATGCTAACATCTTTATTGGCATTTGCCATTTTTCATCTGGATGGGATCCATGGAATCTCAGGATGGAGGTAAACAATCTATTTGACGACTAGCAGACCTTCCGATAACTAAATCCACCTTTGCAGATATCTTTTCCTTATCGAAGGTTTAATCACTCTAGGTGTTGGTATAGCGTCTTTCTTTCTAATGCCCGCTTCGGCTGTGCAAACAAATACCTGGTTTCGTCCCAAGGGCTGGTTTAGTGATCGGGAATTAAGCATTGTTGTGAATCGAATTCTGAGAGACGATCCAAGCAAAGGTATTCCTCCTCCTATCATATCATATCATTTATATTAGCCAGAAGCGCATATTCTGAATGCAAGCTTTCACCAGGTGACATGCACAACCGCATGGCCATAACTCCGAAAAGGCTATGGTTGTCGCTGACCGACTACGACCTATGGCCGGTGAGTTTTGACTCCAACTCAACTTCCTGCATGAATCTTTAGGTACATGATTGATATTTTCTAGATTTACGCACTTGGGTTAATCGCATATGTTCCCCAGGGACCAGTAGCGTACTACTTAACTTTATCTCTGCGACATATTGGATTCAATGCCGTAAGTACTCTATGGAATTCGCTCTACCTATCTTTTCTGGAGAACTAATCTCTTGTAGTTTCAAACAAATCTTCTCACTATACCTGCCACAGTTGCTGGAATTATCACGTTGCTCGGGATAACATGGCTCAGTGAAAGATTCCGTGAGAGGACATTTATCAGCATGATGCAGTCAATTTGGACACTGCCGTGCATTATCGCCTTGAGATTCTGGCCTGGAGAGTTACAGGGCCCATGGGGTACCTTTGCGTTAATCACTGTTCTATTAAGTTATCCATATTGTCATGCTATCCTGGTGTAAGTTGTGGTTTTGTAATTCCCTTCTTTTTATATGAATTTGATGTTGCTAACGTCCTGGAAATCATTAGGGCATGGTGCTCGAAAAACTCTGGATCTGTACGAACACGCTCCGTCTCTGCGGCTGTATACAATAGTATTTCCCCTTTCCTTTTTCTATTTTTCCTTCCTCCTTTTGCAATCCAGGTGCTAACAAAATTACTTAGTGATGGTCCAATTAGGAGGAGTAATATCATCGAATATTTATCGAGCTGACGACGCACCGCTCTATCACAAGGGGAACACGAGTCTTATAATCATAAATGCCCTTGTCATCATGCTGTTCGTCCTGACCAAAGTTTATTATATCACGAGGAATAAGTGGAAAGCTAAGAGACTGGCTGCCATGAGTGAAGAGGTACCTCATTTCGTATACCTAGCGATATCCAAATCGAAACTGAGACATGAAAACAGGAGAAGGTCAACTACGTTAAAGCAACAACCGACCAAGGAAACAAGAGATTAGACTTTGTTTTCGCACATTGATATCTACATGCAATACGTACCATGGGAAGCTCTAGCATATTCACGTATCGGCTGGAAAGGTCGAGATGAAGTGAATACGGGTAGAACTTAGATTGTGACTTCCAAGGTGAAGGATTCATCAGGTGATTTTTTGTATGCCAGTCAGAGACCAACGGTATTGTCTCACCCAGTTGCTTAGAGACAGAGATGCTTGTAAAGGGTTTAGAAATTGGAAAGACTATGCTCCTTTTCTTTCTATATTCACCAGATATGCTTACATATATTCATACTGCTACCTAAGTATGTATATCCCGCTTGGTAAATCGATCATGCCAAAACATCGGTTGTTTTGGGCGAAGCATATGTGAGAGAGAATGTTACACTCTTAACAGATTCATAATCATTCCCTGAATTTTCGTCACCGAAAATCTTGAGACCGCGGAAGAGGAGGTAGTATTCTCCGGGAGGTGCGAAACTTCCATCACTCAATTGGCCATACCAAAAGACATGCCAAGAACCTCTGCCTTGCTCGTAGGCTGGAAAGTTGACTATCGAGCCGGCGATGTTCACACCAAGAACCTCGGTGGTCTTTACAGTACTGTTGGAATGGGCTGGAACCAGGTCAACACGAAGTATCCGGGTTCCAAAGGAGTCAGGTGAAACTGGAACTGGGAAATCGTATTGTTTCTTCTCCTCGTCAGTACTATTCTGAGGTGGTAGCGTGAAAGCAAATCCGTCTGGTACAGCCGAGACATTGAAGTATCGAGACAAATACGTCAACTTATCGGCACTATCGAGTATAACGGCGTCCTTGAGACTTGACGCCACCCCCATATAAGGCAATGAGAGAGATTCATCATTAGTTCCATTGAGAGTGATGTAGCCACTGTATACAGGGATACGAGAGGCCGTCAAATCACTTGGGAGAGACACTGTAACCTCTATAGAGGCAGATTGCCCCGAAGCAATGGTTACGGTATTAGGACTCACAGATAACTGCGCACTAGACGGCACAATCTCTGGGGCGGACCCAACACTGAATGTTGATGGCACAACGCTACCATCCGATGGCAATGTATATACAGTTCCACTGGGAGTGTAGCTGATATCATAAGTGACACTTTCACTGCCGGTGTTCATGACTTGGAACCACGCTGATTTGACCAGATTCGCAGTATCATTAAATGATATGCTTGATATGTTCAGCACACCTACAGTATGTGCTGCATTGTAGACATTCAGCAGACCACCGCCTTGCTGTACAACCGGGCCAAGGTATGGATAAGTGGACTCGCCGTCATTGAAGGCTTTAGGGTTAGCGCTCGATGATAGGATGTTATTGATCGTAGCTGGATCTGTCTTTCCGCGAGCCTCTATGACTAGAGCAATCGAGCCTGCGACAAACGGGGTGGCCATGGATGTACCAGTATCTACCTTGTAACCACCCTGTTTGAGTGGGTATGTCGACAAAATCGATCCTCCTGGTGCAGCAATTTGTGGTTTGACCTCGGCCTCGAATGTTGGGCCCCAACTACTGAAATAACTCATAAGACCACCCGTGACATTGTTCACTGTCAACTGGACAGAGTAAGGCTCGTAGACTGGAGTAATCATATTGACAGAAACTGGAGATCCGGTGGCCATAATTCCAGTCCATTGGGTTCCCACGTCGATGGTTACCATCCCGAATGAGTCAATGCCATATCCAGTGCCATTGATAGGGTATATCTCACCAGCCCTGGCAGAGTACCACAGTATATACTTGCCTCCAGCATCCGTGACTTTCCCAACCATTCCAGATCCGTCAGTACAGTACGTATCATAGGGTATCAGAGCAATTTTTCCAGTAATATCCGGAAGAGTGAAGTTGTCATTGCAGGGAAGCGTAGTATCATTACTACCATTCAAAATATCATAGAGGGGATAAGTGCCATTGGGAATATTGGAAGGAGTATATGGTATCCACCCGAATGTTTGAGCTGTTGAATTGTTAGTAGACCAGGTAGCATTCTTGACCAGTAGCGGAGTGACAACGTTGTCCACTGATGCCACTGCAGTAACTCCACGTCCTGTAGCGGCAGAAGATGCGACAAAAACACCAGTTCCTCCATCATTACCGATCGCAAGTGTACAAGGAACTCCGGCATCCACAATTCGAGAGACAACAACAGCCCATGGATCTTCACTCCATCCTGAATTACCCCCAACTGAAGCGGTGATAATATCAGCGCCTGCCTCGTAAGCCATCAAGAATGCCTGAATTAGGACATCGTCGCTAGTGCTGCCAGTGCAACCAAAGACACGATATATACCGATTGTCGCATTAGGGGCGACGCCTGTAAATTCCGGGTTAACTGATTCTGCAGCAATGATTCCCGCGACATGGGTGCCATGGCCAGCACAGTCCATAGGATCATCATTCGGCACCGGTGTATTCTCTCCCGTATAATCATCGCCAACAAGATCTGTTCCAAAGGCGATCTTACATCCGTCGCCAAAACATCCACCAAGAGCTGGGTGGTTGTAATCGATTCCCGTGTCCACAATTGCAATTTTGATCCCATCGCCGAGGAAGCCCTCAGCGCGGAGTTTATCAACACCGGTCATGACATGTGGACTGAAAGTGTCAGGAGTAGTCTTTATTAACTTTGAATCTACAGTTTGAGGTAGTGGGAAAGATGACCCAGCTGTATATCCAGATGTTTCTGGCAGTGAGTATGCACGCACTGGATGCACACTCTTCACGGAAGGTAGAGACAATATTCTCTGTATATCAGTCTTTTCATCCATCTCATCGTCGAGGTTAAATGAGGCGCCTTTAAACAAAGAAAAGTCAAAGGTAATGACCGGTGTAGCCGCAATAGAATTGTCAGCAAGTGTCGAGAAGAATGAATGTGAGGTCTGGCGACAATGTATTAGTGGAATGATCCCTCATTCTATTCCTGTAGTGACATGCTTCAAATGTACTTACAACAGAACTATCGTAATATTCAACAAGGTACCTCCCTGGAATGAACGGAGATGACGAGTTGGTAAACCTCGTTCCTTCGATGACCGGAAAAAGACATGTGGACAGAGCCAGGAGCTTTGCTCCACTTTTTGAAGAAAACATAGCTCTAGTCCTAATCCTAGGCCGTTATTGACAGTGTCTGGGTGACTGAAGAGAATGAAAAGAATGATGTAATAGAACTTCAACCAAGATAAAAAGAGTGTCTTATGGCAATATGCTAAGGAATGGAGGGCGATTGATTGAGTTCCATACCTTAGTAGATGGCCTAGCCCTAGGGAATGACACGTTCCAAGTTATATATGGATATCGAAGGTAGGAGAGTCAAAAAATAGCTGCACCCTGGGAATTAATGTTGCATCTATAATGTTCTCTCAGAAAGACACTTGGAGCGATGTCACATACTGTCTGCACCTTAGCATTGCCCACAAATTCTGCGTCTACTACATCATTTATAGGTGATAGAATAAAACAGTCAGACAGAGAAGGAGCAGATACTAAAGAACCTGGAGGTCGTAATTAACCTGGCCGAAGATTCGGTATGGCACCAAAGCTTGACAAACTGGCCATAGGTGTGAGCCTAGGCTATGCAGGCATAGCATGCTTCACAAATTCAAATCCCACATTGAATTGTGCAGACTAAATCATTTAGCGACTTTTATTGTAGTATTGTGCTTAATACTGACAAGAGCGGTCCCACCCTTCTAATTGAGGTAATTTACCATGTCTTACCATGTCTTTTGCTACGGACTACCACATTTTGGCCCCTTGCCTGTCATAGTTTACATATATCAGTAATCATCAACCATTCGAAGACGAATATGTAACTTCCCGTGGGGTGCCTTTATTAAGTAAATGAATTACTCATTTACTTACCAATGGAACCGTCAAGTAGACTTTACCGAACTAGCTATTGTTCACTTTTCTGAACGTTTGCAGATAGATAACTTCGATTATCAATGTATAATGACCGTATACTGACAAGTTCTCAACTTTTTTTCAAGTCTCGAATTTGAGACTAGAACCTAGGAGTCTCCATTCGTCTCTCCAGGCACCACTAGTACCTTTTTCCGATTGTGTTCTGGGTAAGCAGAGCTGCGCGGCGCGGAATTGGCCCCCATGCCCTAAAGTAGAGCACCTTGGTAAGCAGTGATATGATGTTGGGCTTTTGACCAACTAGACCAAAAAGCTGCGCGCATACTAGATGATCTAGTATGGATGTAAATAGCTGGCAAAGGTGATATGTGATGTGAGGTGATATTCCCAACATATGATTATTAAAGCTTCTAAAGATTGCTTGTTAATGTTACCCAATTTTGAAAGTGAAAGCAAAATTTTGAGAAGCTCGGTACGTTAAGTTATGTTGTTAGTTGTGATGGCCATCAAGATCACCTCAATTTGTTACTCAGCTGAGACCTCCATGAGTCCTCTCTCAGAATCTTCAGCCTGTGAATGCAATTATTAGAATCAATTAGATTTAATATATGGTACTGTCGGAACGTGAATATCAAACCTAGCGCGTTTCGGCACTGGATATCAGTTAGTCTAACGCGGCACGTGCGTGCCGCGTATTGTTGGAACTCAGAATGAACTAAACCAATTTGGGAATAGGACAAGATTTGCGTATCAAGAAATTTCGAGAATTGGCATCACATTCCGACGCGATATTGAACATTACAAATCAACTTTACAGCCTATCTCTAGAAAGTTCGATTTGCACAAGTGTCGACTTTTGGTGATATCACTTCTATGGAATCTTGTATATAAAAACAGGTTCAATACTCCTAGATAGGGGTTTTAGAGGAGTGCCGGAAAATAGACCTAGTTCCTTATACGTATTGTTTAGTGCTCGCCTTCGCTTAGTCATCGCTCTAGTAAACCAACGTTCCGACACGTATATATGTAGTTAGCCACTCCCCGTCCCCCTTACTCTTGGGGGGCAGTCATCAATATCAGGAATTCCATACCATATTGATCAGGCTCGTCAGCTCGTCGGAATAGCTGTTCTACGTGACTAGTGCTAGCGACCTAGACGTAGATAAACCGACAGGTACTAACGTTCCAAAGTTGTTGGTCCTGCATATTAAGCAGCGAACACTGTCTCTTCTGGTTAGTGTAGATGTGGTAATATACAACAGGCATATAAACCAACGGTGAAATAAATCATAAAATCCGCTGCCTGATTCTAGTATTCCTCTCTAATTTCCACCATAGACCCCATATTTGTACTGGCTCCCAGCATGATCGTCTCTCAAAGATTTCTGACCTTCACCGTATATCTTTTCCCTGAGAGTGCTTCCTGGCAGAGGGTCATACAATCCCCTTCTCCTCAATTCTGGCACTAATAGCTCAGTCACATCTTCAAATGACCCTGGTGAAATAACATAGCCGATATTAAAGCCATCCACATCTGCTATCTTGACCCACTCTTCGAATACATCTGCTACTTTTTCAGGTGTCCCAACTGGAATCGGTCCATTCGCACCAAGAGCAATCCATTTTCCGATATTCCTCGGTGTCCATGCCGGAATATCAGGGCTGGTATTTTGAAGATGGCTGAGAGTTGTATGCACACGTGCATCCACATGGACATCGGTTGATTTGATTTCCTGATCCAGATCAAATTGGCTGAGATCAATGCCACTCCCTCCTGACCAGAAAGCGAGACCAGCTTCATAATTGGCATATTTCAGAGCCTCTTCATATTTCTCCTTGGCTTCCTCCTCTGTCCGGCCAATGATGGGTGTTATCATTGGGAATATCTTTACAGAATTCGGGTCACGGCCTCTTCTAGCAGCCTCAGCACGAATCTGTTTCACCTTAGGAGCCAGAGCTTCTGGACTGATCCCTGCCACAAATATTGCTTCAGCGTGAGTAGTGCCGAACGCAATTCCTGCAGGTGAAGTCCCTGCTTGAAATAAAAATGGCGTTCTTTGTGGGGAGGGGTCCAGGATATGTATTCCATCAAGATTGAAATGCTCCCCATGGTGGTGAACATATTTAATACGATCAGGATCGGCATATTCTGCGGTTTCAACATCTTCCTTCAAAGCATCATTTGCCCAACTGCCTTCCCACAATCTACAGTCACAACGGGATTAGTAAGTTGCATAGCAAGTACCAGTTGAGATTCTCAGAGGCATAATCGCACTTATATAAAACCCGTAAATATTCGTCCGCGATTTGATATCGCTTATCGTGCTCGACTAGAGCTAGTCCAAGCTGTAACAATTCAGTATCGCGCCAGATCAGAGAAAAGGTATTGAGACTTACGGCTTTCGACGCTGACGCCTTCCAAGACGTAACAATATTCCATCCGAATCGACCCTGGGTCAGGTGATCTAGGGTCGAGAATCGCTTTGCAACGACATAAGGCGCCTCATAAGACGTGGAGGTCGTAATTGCAAAAGACAGGTTTTTGGTTACCGAGGCCATTGCAGTGATCGGCTTCACCAATATTAGTACGAGCACAGTGGGCAATAATCGATAACATTTACAATGGAAGGATCCCCCATCGGTACTTGAGCACCATACCGGATTGCAGGTTCCGCGCTGCCTTTATAAGTATCGTATATTCCATAAGTATCAGCGAGAAACAAGGCTGTGAATTCTCCTTTTTCTAGAGTCTTCGCTAGATCCGTCCAGTATGAAAGATCACGACGCTTTGTTTTAGACCTGTCTTTAGGGTTTCGCCATTGTCCGAAGGACAGATGACTGACAGTAAACATGTCAAATCCATTGAGATGAATTCTCTTCTTACGTTTCTCGGCCATTTTTCTCGGTTTGGAATATCGCTGAGTGATGGAGGAGAAAGTGGTTCGTAGCTGAGTAGCCACAGAAACACGATGTATTATATATTCTTGAATATCTTGGCCATCACGGCCTTCATTGATGGTTCCTCCTTCTGTTGAGGCGATGACTGCCTAATCTGGCGTGCTGGTCACGACATTCGTAAAAAGGCTGAACACCGCCGTTCTCCTTTTACTTAATGCATATCGCAACATAACTATCTAGTCACTCTTAGGGTTATTATCGCGTGCCGACCTTGCAACGGCGGGATGTCTGACTTTCCTAGATTTCATACCTGTTCGAGTAATTATCGATACCTGGAGAAGGCTTCCTCTGTCTAATAGCTATGCAAAGCAACTTCGCTTTTTTCAGTAAATGGAGCAGTTACCCGACTCGTATAGGCACACATTTCCACCGCAGTTCCTGGTATTCTGTGTCTGATCATTCCGGGAGATTACACAAGTTACTTGCCATGTCCAAGCTTCAATGATACTCCCACCTTGAAATCAAGCAAAACCATTACAGGAAAATACAAGTTATGCACCACCAGTATATCTCGAGGTTAATTCGTTAATTCACTCGTTGTCATCAGCAGTGTCTAATATTGCGTAATCAGAAATCGAAGGCTAAAGTCCGGAAAACCATGTTTGTCCGCTGAATACAGAGTATTCAATTTTTGATATCCATTTAACTAAAGGGTAACATGACACTGAAAGCAGTTGTCACGTTGATGAGTATTCCTTATCTAAGACGCCATTCGGCCTAAAAGAAGACCATGACGGGTTCCGTATATATTGCGTGATTTGGTGAACATGATATTTTATTGGACTCGGAAATGACTCCGACCTTACATGGAGTCGATTATTATTTCTTGACTGTGATTCATTCATAGAATTTATGGATTGAAAACTTCACATCGCTTGAATATCTCTAAACCAAAGACCAAAACTCGACATTGGTAAACTCAAACACCAAGATTTACCCAACCGACGATAGTACATTATAGCGATGGCACGAGCTATCGAGAGATTGAAACAGATTCAAGAAACCATATCACCACAACCTATTGTTCAGAGCGGCGATATAGTCAAAGAGACTCCAAAGGAGCTCTGGAAACCCAGAGATCGGCCTTTTGACTCGGCACCTTCAGTCAAGGTGAGAAACAGCTACATATCCATGTACATAGAATGTGTTGGTTGATTAAACGGTCAGGCGATCATCGTCGGTGCAGGGATTGCTGGTGTCTCTGCTTCTATATTGATTCCTCGGAAAGTCGCCAATCTATCCTACAAGGTTTTTGAAAGACAAGATGCGGTCGTAAGTCTGAATTCCTGATTTTGACTAAACAAAATTCCCAAGTCTGATAATATAACTGTAGGGTGGTACTTGGGCACAGAATCGCTATCCTGGTGTGAGGTGTGACATTCCATCCCACAGTTATCGTAAGTGTCCCGCTGTCGAGTGCGGATTAGAAAATACTGTCTGTTGTCAGTGACTAACAAGATCACCATGCCAATTCTAGAACTCACCTTTGCCCCAAACACTCACTGGTCTGAATATTATTCTTCGGGAGCCGAGATCCGCCAGTACTACGAAAGGCTTGTGAAGGAGTTTGGAGTTGATGACCACCTGTACCTCAAACACGAGGTCTTGTCTACTATTTGGTCAGATGATATAAAGCAGTGGGTGGTCAAAGTCCAGAATTTAACCACTGGAGATATTTTCACGGAAACATCGGATTTTTTTATATCTGCTGCTGGTAGATTGAATGTTCCTAAATATCCAAAGATACCCGGTCTCGAGACAGTTTACAAAGGGATTGTGGCTCATACCGCAGAGTGGACAGACGACCTTACCAAGAAGCTGAAAGGTAAACGTGTCGCGGTGATAGGCAATGGGGCCAGCGGGCAACAGATCTTTGTCGACATACTTGACGACACCGCACATATTGACCAATATGTCAGGTCCAGGCAATGGATCGTTTCGGCGTTCAATCCAAACCTCATCGCTCCCAAAATTGGCTTGCCAGGGGCGCATGTATTCACTGACGAAGAGAAGACGAACTTTGACAAGGATCCCAAGGCATACCAAGAGTATCGCCGGACAATAGAGGGATATTTCCACGGCAGATACGAGGGAATGATTTCCGGCAGTAAGGAAAATGACCAGATACGCCAGAAATACGAGGAGGAATTATTGGCACGACTCGGAGGAGATAAGTCCTGGTACAATCGCCTGGTCCCTGACTTTGCACCAGGATGTAAGCGACCAATCCCTTCAGCAGGGTATCTCGATGCAATCCGCCATCCAAAGGTGGACTACATAGACAGTACGACAATCACACATGCTACAGAGACAGGGCTGGTGACAGACGACGGAAAAGAGAGACCTGTCGATATTGTCATTGTAGCTACTGGCTTCCGCAATGGCTTTCTCCCTTTATTTCCCACAATCGGGAAGAATGGGATAGATTTGGGCAAACGGTGGGCTGAGGATGGCCCGATCGGATATCCAGAGACATACTTTGGTATCATGGCACCCAACTTTCCGAACTACTTTGCAGTCGTCCAGGTTCGTGCATATAGATCTTCCTATGATACTTATTTATGACTAACGAGTGCTGACTACATCAAAGGCGAATACTAATGGCCTGGGAGGTACATTTCCTCTGCAAACGGAGATTTCTGCTACGTATATTTCCAAGGTTATCCGCAAAGTTCAGGGTCAAGGATACCGGGCTATATACCCATCGCAAGAGGCAACAGACGACTTCAACGAAATTATAACTGCATTCTTTGACGACAAGGTGATTGGCGACCAATGTGATGGCTGGTGGAAAAGTGGATTTGGAAAGTCCCGACCTTTGGTTTCATGGCCTGGAACAGGCCATCACCGATTTGATATCAGCCGCGATCCGCGATGGGAGGATTTTGTCTTTGAAAGATCTGAAGGAGGAAAGAGGAATAGATTTGAGTACTTTGGAAATGGATACACAGAGCGTGAGAAGTCTGGCGGCAAAGATTCGCTGACGAGTTATCTCAAGGAAGTTGGGAAAATTGACATTGCAACTCTGCACGAGAATTGGAATGATTAGTTTATCTCTATTCATTCTTCTGGGCTGCTGACTCCTTCAGTATAGCATAGAGCTTTAGGCATGCAATCAGATCTCTGGCTCATTGAGTAGGCGTTGATGTCTTTCTTTCACATCCAAATTATGTCTCCTTTCGTATATGAGTCTGTTAGGGCTAGGTCATGTTGCAGGGATATGATTGGATGGATGAGGACATTCATATCATTGGTCAGTTAAATTAGGCTAGACCTTAAACGGCTTAGCGTGATTTCCTGTCTCCGATCCCACCTCGTCATTCCTCCCGCTCAACCTTCGCTTCTGAACAGCACGATAAACACATATTCGGGATCACTTATTCTACGGGAGTTTGGCCGTGGTTAGCTATGTCGGTGGGCGATATCTCCGGATTCCTCGACCTAGAAAGTTTCGATTGGACGCAGGACCTCTCAATATACTCCGCTCATCCGTCCGGCATTCAGAGAGATGATATCAATGATTGGCCTCCAGGTGATGCTGGATTGGAAAATGACATGGTCTTTGTGAACGATATGGAATTCTCAAGCACTACAATACCTAGTACTAATGAGATACTCCCCATGGACTCTCTGGATGTCTGTCCGGAAGCGTTACACTCCATCACTCATCAGAACGCACCTCACAATCAAGAAGCCATCGTGGAGCCAAATAACGAATTTTTGGACAGCCACACTCTAGATCTGAGAACGAACGGATATCGACCTCCTGTGCCGTGCGAGTACTGCAAAAAGCATCGCCTACAATGTTTGGTCATTCGTACTACAAAAGCAAACCCTAATCCAATCGCCGCATGTTCTAGTTGCGTTGCGTTATTTAGGAGTTGCAGTTTAGCAGAGAGAATCAAACGACATCCTTGTGACTTTGAAACACACCATCCAGTCGTCGGGGGTCTTCATGGTATAACCGAAGCGGATCTCGCCAGTGCTAGATCCTTGCAAATGTCTTCAGATCTAGTCAACAAGCCGGAAGATGCAAGTCAATGCCAGCAATCAGCAAAGCAATATTCTCTGCTTCCTAAAAGAACAAGCTCTCGCATGCGAGGCCAGACAAAGGCCTTGCGACAATGGTTTTTCGCCCATTCAGATCATCCTTACCCCACAGAGGAAGAAAAAAACGAGTTAGCACGCGAGTCCGGTCTTACAAGGACGCAAACACAAAACTGGTTTATCAACGCGAGAAGGCGACAAAGGATCGCTGATAAAAGTCGCAAGTCTACTATTCACCGGTCCGGCTCGCCGATGCCTCAATCAGTCTTGTCAGGTTTGACCCCTTTTCAACGATGGCGCAGCTCACCTCCTGAAGATGACCATGCACCCCTCGAGTTGATCAAACAGGCAGCAATCTCACAGCCAAAGATATCCTATATTTCTTCGTCCAGTCCAAATACTGATCGACAGAAAATTTCCAACTCATATGACAGCCATTCTTCTTCTACTTTCGCATCCTCGATCGCGTACTCGGATTCATCAGAGTCTATCTCATCTGTTGACACTTTCTTATCCGCGGACAGTCACGAAGTAATAAGACCCGGTTCGACTCCTAGTAAGATCCCGACAAGAACGAAATTTTCCGATCGGTCCGCTTCTCCGAGGTATCAGTGTACCTTCTGTACGAGTTCCTTCAAAAGAAAGTCTGACTGGAGTCGGCATGAGGTATCTATTCACATTCAACTTGATACGTGGGTCTGCGAGCCGCAGAATGCTACAGTGTGGAAATTTGGCTCTATCAACCAGCAGTGCAATTACTGTGGGGTTGACCTTCCCTCAGAAGAACACATCGCTTCACACGATTTCGAATCGTGCTTTGAACGACCACTTGGAGAGAGGATGTTTGCTCGCAAAGATCACTTATGGCAGCACTTGAAGAAGTTCCACAGCTGCGATAGTTGGGCTGGTCAAAGTCTCCACCTTCGTCGTACTCGCCGAACAACTCTTAACAGTCGGTGCGGCTTTTGCGCCGAAACATTCACCACATGGAACCAACGTACGGATCATTTAGTGCGTCATTTCAAGGAAGGCTCTCAAATGAATCAATGGATGGGAGATTGGGGATTTGATGCGGCTACGACGCAGTCATTGAAACGCGCTATACTGCCCTCTGCTCGATCTGACTACTTTGCGGATGCACAAAGCACGTTGGAATTTTGGTTCAAAGAATATATTGTCCAGTAATCGTATAACATATAGGGAAGGGGTTACTTTATATGTTGGATAACACGTTTGGGAAGTTCTTATAGCCACTCATACAGAAACCCCAAACTAACAAATATCCGACAACCAGTCGTCATTCAGCATCCGCGACCGCATCACATTCAATCTCCACAAGCATGTTTGGATCGCAGAACCCGGCGACAATCACCATCGTTGCCGCTGTACCAATACCACTCCCATTATCTCTCCCAAGAATATCTCTGAAAGCCTCCGAGACAGGAGAACAATCTTCCTGTCGCCGGACGAACATCCTAGTGCGCACAATACTTTCTGCACCTCTACCTCCTAATGCTTTGATGGCGTCAATAATTTTTCCGAATGTATAAAGGGCCTGTTTTCGTGCGTCGCCAGGGAAGAGAACTCCCGGTGCATTTGGGGATGAATCAGGATCAGCTGCTGTAGAGCCAGAAACGTAGATCAATTGGCCATGGCGAACTGCTCGATAATGGCCGATACTGAGCTCCCATGGGGAGTTAGTGCCATAGAATTGCTTTTGGATTGCAACAGACATTTGGATGTAGCGACTTCTGAAGATTTTGAATTGGTAAAGCTTTCGTATCTCAGCACCTGGCAGGAAAATCGGACTCCAAGATTGGGTACAAGCAAATGCAAAAGTATGCTGTCATCTTCCAATTCTATGAATTGATAAGATAGAAAATAGAGGAGGGAGAGATTTCCATTCTATGACTCATTCCACAACTCCACATGCAACCATATTGTAACTTCTCAGGGTTAGGGTTGTGTAGATAGATGTGTCAGATAATCTGGATTTCCAACAAGGTATAGAATCCATAGGCCATCCTCAAACATATAAAACTTCACCTGGTGCACCTCAAACTCGACTTGAAACGTCATGGCTGTATTCCTTGGAACAGTGAGAACCCCAAGTCTGTTAGTTGTTACACATCTTGGCAAACATATCTATATAAACCTGGCTTTGGAACCTGATGTACGGGCAGAAGGGAGACAGACACAATCTTGCTAGTCACTTCTTATTTTACCATTCTTGTAAACAATTTTTCAGGGTTGGACTGGAGTTAACCCACCAATCCGACAAGATGTGCGCCCTCCCATTACAGCTCGCGGCTTAGATGAGAAGCAGCGTCAAATCACAACATATATCAAGCTCTGAGTTCTATTGGTTCTGAGTTTGCGTGTGTTAAATGATTACTGGGAGAGAACAATATTTCTCTACGATAAACTCCCAATGTCTGCTAATCGAAGGCCCGTCCTCTTCCAAGAGAGTACCATTTCGAAGAGGCCAGCACATCTTAATCCGAGCAGAGTGAAAGAGTTTCACGGCCGTCTTCCAAATTATGCACCAACCAGACTCATAGATCTACCTGGCTTGGCTCGAGAACTCAACGTGAAGAATGTACTGGTTAAAGACGAGAGTAGTCGGTTTGGTCTTCCGTCGTTCAAGATACTGGGAGCGTCATGGGGCACCTTCACCGCGATACGATCAGTATTGAATCTTCCGGAAGACTCTAGCCTTGAATATGTGTCAAAAGAGGCGGCAAAATGCAATTTGAAGCTTTTTGCTGCTACAGATGGTAATCATGGACGAGCAGTGGCACGCATGGCCCAACTGCTATCATTACAAGCATGCGTCTATGTCCCATTAAACATAGAAAACCATGCGAAGCAGTTGATATGCAATGAAGGAGCTCGAATAATTATATATGACGGTGATTACGACGGTGCAGTACAAGCAGCTGCGAAAGCAGCCAAGGCTACCACAAATGGAGTTCTCATTCAAGATACCTCTTTCCCGGGGTATGAGAATATTCCAGCTGCTATCACACAAGGTTATTCAACAATATTTGAAGAGATTGACCACGACTTGCAACTTCTCGGACTGAGCGGCAGCGTCGTCGTAAGCCCAGTAGGCGTCGGGTCGCTAGCCCATGCGTGTGTACAGCATTATAAGACATCAAGTACAACTGATGCGACAAAAGTTGTCACCGTGGAGCCAGACACAGCTGCTTGCTTCTACAAGAGCTTCCAAACTAAGAATGCAGAAAAGATATCAACCTCAAACACCATTATGACTGGAATGAACTGTGGGACGGTGTCTCATGCCGCATGGCAAGATCTAATTCACCTTGTTGACGCGAGTTTGACAGTTTCAGATTATGAAGTTCACCGAGCTGTTCAATATCTAAGGTTCCACGGTGTATCTTCCGGCCCATGCGGTGCCACTGGAGTGGCAGCGTTGCGACGTCTAAATCTGGAGGACCGGGCAAAGCTTGGGCTCAATCTTGAATCGGTAATTGTCCTTTTGAATACCGAGGGCGAGCGTCCATATAACTTTCCCCTCGATGTTTCAACCGATGATCCCGTAGAATTGACTCGTTTACTGACCCGAATCGAGTCAACCAATCCTACTCTGTCGTCTTCTAAAGGTACTGGCGAAACCCAGATAGCGAATTTCATTGAAGCCTGGTTACAGCACAGGGATATAGAAACCCGCCGTTTTGAATCGACCCCGGGTCGTCCTTCAGTTGTTGGAATTGCCTCAGGGCGAGGGGGAGGCTCGAACCTGATGCTTAATGGTCATATGGATACTGTCGGCCTATCGAGTTATTCCTTAAGGCCATTAAGCGGTGATCTCGTTATTAGAGATGGTCGAGAAGTAATAACCGGCAGGGGGTGCCTTGACATGAAATCTGGGCTGGCCGCCGCCATGACCGCCCTCTTAAAGGCTTCCAGATTGACTCTGAAGGGAAGCGTCATTTTGGCCGCTGTCGCTGACGAGGAAGATCGGTCTAAGGGTACCGAGGAGGTTCTTGCCGCCGGACTGCGTGTTGATGGAGCTATTGTGATGGAATGCACGATGTTGCCACTCGGCGCACTCGGTACAGGGCACAAAGGGTTTTTATGGCTGGAGATAGAAGTGCTCGGCCATGCCGCTCATGGGTCAGATACCGCAAATGGAGTGGACGCCATCCTCAATACTGGTTTGTTGTTAAAGGCGTTACGCGGCTACAGCAAAACACTTCCATCTGATGAGTTTCTTGGGCCAGCATCGCTCCACTGTGGGATAATCAAAGGGGGTCTAGAGCTTTCCACGTATCCGGAGACCTGCAGTCTTCAAATCGAGTTTCGCACTGTGCCTGGACAAAGCGTTGAATCTATAACCATAGACATAGATCGCTTGTTGGCAGAAATTGCAGAGAAAGAGCCACAGTTCAGATTTAACAGGCCTCGCGTGGCTTTCTCTCGGCCGGCTTACAAGCTGGATAGTGGGCACCCCTTCGAGCGCTTAGCCGTAAAAGCAGCCCAAACCGCCTGTGAGGAAATCGTGACCCCTACAGGACTCGCATTCTGGTGCGATGCAGCGTTACTCGCTGCAAATGGGATTCCCACAGTTGTCTTTGGTCCGATCGGCCAAGGGGCTCACGGTGCTGAGGAGTGGGTGGATGTGGAGAGTATTCGTAAGACCGAAAAGATGATTAATTCACTGGTGGCTGAGTTTTGTGGATAACCTCATCGGTATTGGTTCCTTGAGATGTTGAAATACGGAGTAGGAAAATGCACGGAAATCAATTAGATTAAAAGACAACAAAAATACTCTAAGCCGGTAGAGGGAATTACAAGCGGGAGCGCGATAATGGCGTGATTTTCTCTTTACTTTTTTTTTGCCTCCAGAGAGAAGAGGGTGTAACCTTTTGTCGGTGATCCACTTCTTATCTTTCTATAGTACGAACTCTGGAGATGTCTCGCCATGGCTCTTTTTCTCTTGTGATATGCTCAGCGTTCCATCTTTGCTTCTCAGAGATTGAAACGACATCTACCAGCTGCCATAATGGCAGAGTTCGGCGATGTCAAGAACTTGGCGTACGGGGGAACGTCAACCGTTGCGTCGCATCATGTCTACAACGAAGATGTGCGGTTTGTCGATGATCATGAACGGAAAGATCTGGCGCGGGGGTTGAAGCAGAGACATGTGCAGATGATTGCGATTGCCGGAGCTATTGTACGACACCCTCATCAATTTGTAAACATCTAGAAATCCTAACATATCTGTGTGCTTCCAGGGAACAGGTCTTTTCCTTGGCCTAGGTGGCTCGATCGCAACGGGAGGACCATTGGGGGCTCTTTTGGGCTATCTCTTCGTCGGCGCTATCGTGTGTGCCATTCAGTTTGCCTTGGGAGAAGTTACCGCGCTCTTTCCTGTCACCGGATCCTTTGTACGCCATTCGGAGATTCTTGTGGACCCAGCTATGGCCTTTGCTATCGGATGGAATGTCGTGTATGGGAATTTCTTGTCCGTTCCTAGCGAAATCTCAGCCGGCGTTGTTCTCATCCAGTATTGGAACGACACCATCAATCCAGCCGTGTGGGTTACGATACTTATCGTGCTCTCAATCTTGGTGGCAATTATTTTTATTGGCGTATACGGTGAGGTAGAGTTTTTCTTCGCCATTCTCAAGATCCTGCTCGTTGTCGGTATCGTGATCATGGGGCTCGTCATTGATTTGGGCGGTGTTCCTGGTAAGCCCAGACTAGGCTTTCACTTTTGGAAAACACCGGGTCCGTTCGTCGAATACATTGCCCAAGGTTCATGGGGACGGTTCTTGGGCTTCTGGGCTGTCATGTCAAACGCTGTTTACTCATTTGCAGGTGTCGAGTCCCTGGCCATGGCCGCTGCCGAAACCAGGAATCCGCGCCACAATATTCCCAAAGCCTGCAAGCGTGTATTCGCTCGGGTCACCATATTTTACATCCTTGCTATTCTAGTCGTTGGAATGCTAGTATCCAGTGATGATGAGCGACTCAGTAATGAATCGGGAACAGCCGCGCAGAGTCCCTTTGTCATTGCAGCTAGCGACGCTGGAATCAAAGCAATCCCATCCATTGTCAATGCAGTGGTATTGACATCTGCGTGGTCTGCGTCAAACCAAGCTATTCTTGCGGGAACACGTACCTTGTATGGCCTTGCACTCAAGGGACATGCCCCAAAATTCTTCCTTCGGACTACGCGATACGGAATCCCCTATATGTGTGTGGCCGTGCAGATGGCCTTCTCGTTTTTGGCCTACATGTGCGTGTCTAACGACGCTCTAACGGTCTTCTTCTGGCTGGTCGATTTGACTGCAGCTGGTGTGCTGATCAGTTGGATTACGGTCGCTTTAAACCATATACGTCTGATCCAAGCACTGAAAAAGCAGGGTTACCCCCTTCATGCCTTGCCCTGGCACAACTCATGGACACGTAAGTTTTGAACAACCTTGTATTCTGATGGTTATTGCCGTGGTGGATATTGACAGTTGGCATTGATTCTAGCTTATGGATCGTGGTTCGCACTTGTATCGTGCATAATTATCCTCTTGACAGGAGGTTTTGCAGTATTCACCTCCGGAAACTGGGAACCTTCTAGTTTTGTGTCAAGCTATTTGTGAGTCTACCTTGTCCTCATGCTGTCATGCACTTGTGTTGACTCCTAACATAGGGACATACCGTTGGTACTTGTGGTTTTTGCTGGCTACAAGTTGATCCGGCGAACAAAATATGTCTCTTTGAGCGATATCCCCATTGCTCAAGCTTTAGATGAAGCACAAAATGATCCGGAAAATGTCCCGATACTTAAGGAGGTTTGGTGGAAACGATGGAATTTTTTATGGTGATGCTCCAATGGTGTCAGATTTAAAGACCATCAAATCAAACTTACAAAGGATCTTACTATGTCTAAGGCAAACCGTTCCATTCCAAACCTGTCTAGGGACCTGCCGAGTACGAATATATATTCTTCCCAGGTGTAAATATCCACCCTACCTTGCTTGAAGCCTCGTGTCCGATCAAACACGCTGGGAGTTTTACGGAGACCGAAAGCCCAATGGCACCTAACGCAGTCAACAACTCGCAACAGGCCACCCACCACTGTCTTCACGTGTTAGCAGTCGGACAAATGTGAGAAGTCAAGTTTGCGAGTAATCAAGTTCTAGCGAGACTTTCTAATGTATCAAATATCTTCAACTTCTCCTTGTATTTCATCGAACCACGGCTCATATGCATGTGTATCAATAGGCCATGAAATGTGCACATCTATTGGCGCCATTGATACGCATATACAATCTGGAAGTTGCATGTAAATCTAGCATTTCCTTTCCTGTCTTATTCCTAGTGTGAAAGTTGACAGACATGGGGCACTAGGTGCATCCGAACTACGTGCCTACATCGAAGCATGCTTAGATTCCAGGTTCCTACAGATAAACAAGGGAAACGCCTCTGCCCAATTCAGGCGTAGATATGTACCGGTACGTACTGTGTACCCACGGTCTGATACTACTCTCCAATCGAGACTATCGCCGTTCGCAGCTTCGGAAAACGTCAAATATAACCTTGAGTCTCAAACGGTGTTAGTCTTAAGCCTCACAGTCACACTAGTCGAGGTATACTTAAGCAACCCAATTGTTTTCACCAATCAACCACACAACTGCATCCAGTCATCATGTACGTATTCTCCTCAAGTGCCAAGATCTCGTTGTTCGTTCGATTAGAGCTAGGTCCCTGAATTTACCAAGGCTCAAAAGCTCCATTCATGTAGATCCTTCACCTTTCTACGGCTAATCTCATCCTTTCTGCTAATAAAAGCATTCATCCTTTAGAAAATCACCGACGAGTTGTCATGAAGAATTTAGTCCCCATTCTTCTCCAGCTGCTCTTCGTTGCCGCCGTCATAAATGCGCAGACACAATCTTTAGGGTATGCCCCTTCTACATCGAACGATTAAAAAAAATGAGAATGCTAATTAATGGTACTATAAGATTCTCATGCCCTCTGCGGGATGGGCTTGCGCATATCTCAGCAGAAAAATCAGATGAGCTCAATCAAGCCATATTATCTGTCTACAACAGTTTCAATCAAAATTCCACATTATCAATAACGAACGCTGCATTTTCATCAGCTGCGGATTTTTTTCCTTCCTCTGTAAGCGCCTCTTTGTATTGTTCAAGATATGGTGGTATCAATACACAGTCGCTCCCTGTTTGGCTATCAGCCGTTCCAACCCCCTATGTCAATGATGTTATTCACGAACAACTGGTATACCAATCAATCATTAGCTCCTTCGTGGCTGATGCCGTTTTCATCATAACCTCTGCAAATTTGAGGATCTCGAGTGGCACAGTCACCAGTGTACCCCAGAGTGCATTGGCGACACAGTCTTCAACACAGCAACCTACAAGTAGAGCTTCTATTGCATCCGCAATCCCAACAACAACGCTGAGCCAGACTCATTCGTCAGGAGGTGGTGCCCAGATAGCAACATCTTGTCTGAGCAGTATTATGATAGTGGCTTTCTCCGCGTTCATGTTTCTGTTAGACCTTGAAAAGTGAATAAGCAAATGGCCTCTTGCTTGACTGGTGCACATATTGAGCATTCTATCTTGATTCAAGTCATGAGTTCTTTACTTTCGACAGACAGGAGGAAGAGAGCTCAGGACGCTCCGATGGGATTAACTTCTGCTTGTATTATAGTGAGTTGCAATAATATGATTTTAATTAGTAGTAATCGTAAGAATCACATAGGCTGTCGGATATTTCTCTTAATATTTACACATACAGAGATTATCAGTACTAGTCACCATTAGTACTTCCAGCCACCCCAGTTACTGGTCTAGCTGCCATACACTCTGCGTGTGGCCGGTGTAGCACCCGGGAAGAAGGAATTCGGAACAGTCGGGATCGCAATAGACGTGGTAATTCCTAATCCAGCATTGAGCTGCCCAGGCATTGTTGGAGCGGAGTATCCTGGAGGGGCGGCCGTGACTGTGGAAGTGACAGTTCCATACTTTGTGTGCTGTGTTCCTCCATGGAGACAATAACCCGAGCCCCAAGCATCAGCACACTTGTAGTACTCGGTATTGCCTGACTCAGTCCACATGTTGAAGTTCTCAATATTTATATTGGTGCAGGGGTTTGTCGAAGGGCACAAGATATACAGTGGAGGTCGCTGAGCGCCATTTGCACATGTTCCTTTCCAGTTGTTGAATGTGATGGAGTTGTAGAGAATGCCGTCTCCGCCTGCCGAGGTCTGGTCGGACCAGTATGAATTAAGGTAAAGCGAGTATGCGTTCTGGTGGCCAATGAAGTTTTGGAGTGTGACCTGACTGACTGTGTGGCAATGGTAAATTAGTGATCCTGTGTTGGAGCACCTAGGTATAGCGATACACAAAACCACTATGTGATATGCTTACCTTCTCCTGATCCGCCATTACTCCTTTTGTGAAAGTTAGACTTGTATTTACAGAAATATATTGAAGAGGAGACTCACTTGAACATGAACATCTGATTAGAATTCACAGTATAAATATTATTGTAGAGAACCTTGGAGATATCTTTGATCCTATTGTTAGTTCTTCCTTTTATTCCTTGTGGTTTAGACTAACTTACTGGTATCAGCGCCCAATGAGCCCATACCACAACCGCCAGACCAGTTGCAGTAGATATTTTCGACCTGAATGTGGTTCGACGGGTTTTTCACGGTTACACATTCGTCCTTGTTGGTGACTTCTACATCATGCACCCAGATGTCAAATCCCCACAAGTCTATACCATCAAGGCCACCTCTGTTTCCGCCTCGAATGATCATATTGTATACTTCGCCTTGATTGCAAGTGTCAAGAGTTAAGTGAAAGGCCGGTGAGTCGACAAGTGCGATGTCATGAATCGCGAAGTTTGTCACTAATATATATTAGCTAAAGCTTTTCCTGGAGATTTTTATTCACTTACCATCATGAAGACGTAAAAGACGCGGACCGTACTGTCCTTGCTCGTGGAATTGATACCCGTATCCTTGGATCGCACCAGTACCGCGGGAAGAATAAATTTCAAAGTCGGTACTGTGTTCAATGTAAATCATATTTCCTCCTGCAGTACCAGTGCGGACAATGGTTCCCTCCAAGTTAATGGCCCACGCATTACCTCCGTTCAATGTTACCCAGGTTTCCATAGCAAAAGTTCCCAGTGGAATATTAACCACACCACCCGAAGCACAAGCCTTGAAGGCTGCAAGAATGGCTGGGCCAGCGTCGGTCTTGCCATCAGCTACTGCTCCGTATTTGGTAATGTCACAGACCTTTGTTGCCCATTTTTGGGCGGTTGAAGTTAAAGGGCCGACTGGGTAAGCAGACGTATCTGCCAGTTGGCCGAGTGCAACGGAGAAACAACTCAACGCGAGAATGACACTTGGGATATGCATCGTGTTTTACTGCTTATTTGTAGCAAACAATCCGGAGAAAGAGGCGGACACTATCTGGGTATTTCCGAGCTCATCTGAAGCGTCAGAACTCCAGGGTAACTTTTTTTTTTCTTTTAACTTCGGTTGGTGTATAGTTTGATAGTAGTTATACTTATTGGCGACATTGTATCTCGGTTAAATTAACCTGACACAGGAGGTTTTTTTCTCCGTCTTGGCTTCTGCTAATTATTGTCAGTATTCTTGAAAAAGGGGAGAAAATAGATTTATACGACCAGTAAATATAGCCCAGCCCTATGTTGACGGCGCCCCTGTAGCATAAGAAATCAACTTACATCGCAGATTGATATACACAATTTCATGCGGCCGGCTTCAAATGGCTTATCCATGCAACAAATGGCGAGAAAACTAATCATGCCGCACGGGATTCAAGGATTCGGTATGAGACATTGAAACTTGCTGGAGACTCCGATTGATGGGCTTGTTTATAATTGCGGAGTATCGTTCCCTCCCCTCTTGGCGAATAATATGTTTCAACAGACATCAGTCATTCATGAATCTAAGCTTAAGACCACAACTAAGCTTTTGGCTCCGGAGGCTCTAACCTCATTCATGGGAAATTCAAGGCGCATTATTGTTGATGTTTCACCGAAGCATATCTCCTACACCACAGCGGATTCTATATGTTGATAGAGAGTGGTGATTCTTTTGTATGGAGCATCTTTATAGAATTCTCGCCAGTACAAGGTTAGACCTACAACATTCTTTACCTGTGCTTAAATTTACCCTTGGGCATCCAATTGCATTCGTATCGTACATCCGATCTGTCCGTATTAACAAATCTACAACTCTTTCAGCAACGTATTTCTAGTCACATGTTTCGTTTCTACGTACTAACGGCTTTGAAATGCTATCCAAGCATCCGTAGACTTGGTTTTCACGCACCTAGTTCACACGAAATTCAAGTATATCACGGAATGCGTCTACTTTCAGTAAATTGGAATCGCGCCACAAATGTCGAAACGAGCTCGAGATGATCCTATGAATATTCTTTGTTTTTAAACCCACACCGGAAGAATATGTGAAGAGCTGGAGTTTTTCAGGTCTATAAACTCCTAAATGTCATCTCTGAGCAGAAAGTCGTTTCTAGTTTCGGCGTCCACTGTACCTCCGCAGTTTTGGAGGTGGATCAGTTTGAGATTTAATATGTAGAACTCTTCCTAGGTAGAAGCTAGTTTTATATCATTGGCGAAAATGATCGATAGAAGAATTTCCACCGTCCGACAACCTTCGAGGTGCTATATACATTCGTTGGACAGCTCAATCTCGCTGTTTTGATCCTACAGGTAGAGAGCAAAGTTCCAATGATCTCGACGAATAATCAACTACGAAAACGCTTACGTACCTCCCCCTTGACTTCAAGTATCCTCTACGAAGAAAGGACATTAGGGTTGAGGGGGTACATGTGATATGGATTACCCCATTTGGCCACAACCTCGGCTCATCGCAATAACTGTTGAGTCCAAGTAAACTTGTTCCTCTTCGCATGAATTGCTGATTTCTAGCCTGCCCTTCATGAACCGCGAGGAAACAAAATCTAGCATAAATGCGTCTACACTGGCACGATTATCATGTCGTCAATTTTTCCTTATCGCTTCTACTCGAGAAGAGTGAAACTTCTTCTACGATTGCGCCCTGGGAGATTATTTTGGCTTCTTCTGGCAATTCTAAACGTCAAGTGTTTGCCCTTAGTATGGCATGTAAGTAATTAGCAGCGATGTGTTGTGATTTATGGTTCTCTCTTTGCTGTCTAAATATTCTGAATGAGTCGTCTTGTTAACCAAGCAATTTTCACATAGTATCGATTCTTCATTCCCATAATAGCAGCCGCCCTTCGTAAACCAATCACTCAGTCCATGGTCCAGCGCCAAAAAGATGAAGTACCTCTGGTGTTTCTACCGATTATTACCAAGACGAAAGTACCTATACTAGAGGGCGACTTTAATCTTCACAAGTCCAACAGCACTTACTTTACAGATCTGGACTCGAGTCGATCCATTCTTCTCTCATTTCTTGTCTTCCACGGAATGTCCAAAACCCACAAGGAGCTCGCGGCCGAAGGGAAGAATGGTGTGATGACAGTCATGCTGGGTTCTACTTATACACATTTTAAGAGAGAGATACCCACGGGTCATCCCTATGAAGTTTGGTCGCGAGTTTTGACCTGGGATCACAAATGGTTATACATTGTGACCCATTTCGTCCGCAAGGACAAAATCCTACCCCGAGCTTCCATCACCGAAATTATAAACAGTAGAACGACAGAAACGGCGAATGAAAAAGTTCTTCGCAAACATTGTGGGATGATAAAAGCCCTATCTCAGGGTGAACTTGAATCGTCGGTGTTTGCGACTTCAATCTCCAAGTGCGTATTCAAGAAGGGACGAATGACTGTTTCCCCAGAACGCGTGCTTTCTGCGTCGGAGCTGTTATCAAATACAACTTCCGATGCATCTCCAATAGATTTGACTGCACCACATGATAGCCTCCGTATGGAGGCAAACGAATTGCTGCAGAACAGAATAACAGCTCAAAGCAGCAACGGCGAACTTGCTGCAGAAATAGAGGAGCAAAGAGCTAAGGGAATGAGATTCACCTACCTCTTATCTGAATTAGAGGACTTGCAAGGCTGTTTGTTGAAGGATCAAGAGGTTTCGAATGGTGTCATTACATTAGGGACCTTCAGCGAACTTGGTCACAGTGTTTCTATTTGAAGGCGTTCGCATGATCAAGCTTCAGAGGTGTTAATAAGAATAGAACGGTTTGTTGCTTTTAGAAATATGAGTATCAATGCTAAGTCGAACAATAGACTATTCTATGAGTATCATTCATAAATATACTTAGGTATTTACGGAACCTGTTGATACCAATGCGCGAACTGTTGTTGAACAAGAGTTCTACTATTTCCCGAACAACTTCGATCTCAGGCCGCAACTCTCTGTCGATACATCAAATCTCTGGTGGTAAAAGTGAGATATAGTCAAGACTTCTGCTCCGAAGTATACACTTCAATTCTGGCAACGGATAAACTTTCCCAAAAAGTGAAACTTCCTGCACGATGGTGCTAAACGAGCGCACGGTGTCGCATTTTTCGTTCAACTCAGACAATCATTGCCCGTATTGAATGGTTACCGATGGTCTAGAGATACTTGTTGTTGCTCGAATATGCAAATACCAACGCCTTCATGAAGATATTGTGATGAGTTGACGGCAGGCACACCTTGAACAGGGTCTCGTCGCATTTACCGACCGCCCTGGAGGTCTCATCAGTGCGAGGACGTGAGAATTCCGGTGTGGTGGCCCTTTAGTGCATACTTTCACGAGAACCCTGATTGATGACGAGGTCTATCTGAGATTTTGCAAAACAGTAAAATCGCCAAAGCAACATTAGACGCTTTTGCTAGAGAATATCTGTCGATCCCCGATCCGTGGCGCTTTTGAAATCAGGGCCTGGCAGACGAAGGCTTTCCGATGAGATATCCCGGAGGACTCGTACGCGTCCCACAGGGAGATGATGATAGAAATCAAGCAACGGGCAAATGGACGAGTGCGTTTAATTCAAATTGCTAAATATAATAATTAATATCATGAATATTAAGTTTGGGATCCTTGCTATGCTAATCACAAAGCGGAAGAAACCCTGTTATCAACATATTAGGAAAATAGCACCGAAAAGACTTAGATACGTAGCAGATTAAGTAGTTAGCCATTTTTCTAACCTCTTAGTAAACGTCACACATCTATTATCCACATAGATGGTGTAGTAATGCGCTGCAATAGCCACGATTGGTCCGAGAATGAATCCCGAAATCCACCAAGTCAAGTGGAAAGATACTGGATCAGCACCCGCAGTGCCGGGATAAGGACTTCCACTTATTGTCAAATAGATCCAATTCCTTAACGGATCTCTCCATAAATGATAGATTGCCTGGTGAACCAGATATAAGGAAAAGGAGATTTTGCCCAAGTACTGGACAAAGCGAGTGTTCAACGGTTTCTGCAGCATCCGTGAATTGCTCACAGCGTAGACAAGTAGCGATGCACCAACGGACTTCCAGCACCAATGATAAACTTGCCAGTTGTCTTTCCATTTGTGAGAGTTCAATGCTTCCAGCCATTGATAGCCTGGAGTAAGGTGTCCGTCGTCCCCGAGGCAAAGAAGATGAATTCCCATCATGAAAGCGGCCGCAGTCAGTATGTTGGATGCGAGAGCCATCCGACTTGACGTGGCAAAACGTCGCCAGTAATTACGGGCAGGAAACCGATATAAAGGCAGCAACTTCTCGGAATCTTCGAAGTAATCATCGGTAACTTCGTTCATTTCATTCAGCGAGTGCATTTCATGCTCGGCTGTCCTATGATCTGCGAAGCCATTACTACCGACCGTCCTCTCCGCTAGCCAGAGTCCCCAGAGGAAGCCAAAGATATCCCAGATTCCATACCAGAGAAAATAGACTGCCAGAGTGGGCAATGTCCATAGTCTAAAATTTCGTTTCCAGCTCGCCAGGCCGATGATAAAAAGATAAATAACGCACGACCCCCGGTACTCAACCGGCATTGTCCACAATTGCCCATTGAAACCTCCATTGTATTCAAAGGCTATCATATTCATGCTGTCCATCATGTAAATTATTAACCACTTGAAGTGAGCCCATGGTGAAGTCCAGGGCTTGATCCCCCTTAGAACGCCTTCGTCAAAGGTCCAATTGTAAAGATTGAAAAAGAACAGCAGTTGACTAATAATCGAGATGACCAAGACGGGCAGGTAGATTCGAAAAATTCGTCGCATCACAGCAGAAGAGAGCCGATTGAAAAATGACGGCCCCCGTTGATGTGTCTGATTCTGCTGTTCTCTAGCTCTTATGAGATTGATAGAAATTGCATATCCTGAAATAACCATGAAAAGAGTCACCATCGCATGTGCCGAGAAGAGAATACGAATAGGAGGGAGCTGTATTAAACGCCTATTTTCTTCTGGTGGATCGGCCCAAAATGACTTGAATGGATGCCAAATATCGCCCATGAAAAAATGGTCAATGGCGACGATGGCGGCTGCAATGCCGCGGAGACCATCCAGCCATTTTGTTCGATCCATATTTAGGTTTTCCACAAAGTTTTGAGATCGCTGTTGGTGTTTTCACAAGATTTCCATGATATATCTCAGAATGAGTACGTAAATGCTGGTGGGAAAAATAGACAGTGGCGGTTCCAGCGCGCAGCTGAAAGTCTTGTCTTAGAGGAAAGTTAAGAGCGAGAAAAAAGTGCGGGAGTCGCCCTCTTATAAGCCGCCGCTGAATCCACCCCTTATTTATCAGGCAGTAATTACAGCTAATCGGTAATTCGTGCAGTACTTTGCTACGAACATGAAAGACAGACTGAACTTTCAACATTCGCTAATTCTTGTTATTGATTATTATTGCTATTGTCATGTAACAAAGAGTTTGCGCCAACCTGCTCTGCTACGGGTATTAGAACAAGCCTTAAGGAACTAGGGCTTGCTACTAGCTAATTGTCCATAGAATATTATTACGAAGATCTATAGATGCTAGATTAGACTTCTAGTTATCACAGGTCCATCGCTCTATCCGCTTTGGTACCCATCCACTGGTCGTCTTTAACGCAGTGAGCCTCCTTGGGTCTTTCGCAGTATAACCAGTCCCAAGGACAACACGGTCACTCATTTTACAAAGATCCTCATAAAAACTCCACTGAACACACTCGGGCCAAGCCAAACAAGCGTCCTCGCAATTATCCACTGACTCCCAACTCTTCAACCAGGAGTCCCTGGATTTGACTGAAGCGGGCACGTACATGTTCTCACCGGCTTTTGCTTCAGATGAAGTGATGGCATGGCTAGATGACCTGTTATCCCACCATTCTATGCGTCTTCCAATGACTGGGGCAATGAATGTGCGATATATATCACGATGCCGCATGAGACCATTCTATAATCCTAGTCAGATTCACGTTTCTTTCTTGGAAAATGTAAACGGGGATAGCCATACCTGAGCAAGGTCCCAAGCTTTCTCCATGTTATAGGACCTCGAGATATCTTTTGCGTGCATATGATGCATGCTAAATATAGGCTTGCACCAGTTTGCTTCTCCAAACCACGTGCTCCAGTAAGATTCTGGACTGAAACCAAAGGTAAACTGTTCTGCTTCATGAGTCTCGCCAAAAGTCACTCCATAGTCCTTCAAGACGTGGCCAAGAACGTGGTCACCACACCCATGCGCTTCGGTGAAATTCTCGTATTTCTCGATTATATTCTTATCGGCGCCAAATGACTTTTCCCAAGCACCTCGCGACAAAGCAAATCCAGCACCGCCATGAGCGAATATTTCGCCGTGCTTAATCGCTAAACTACCGACATACCAAGTATCCTGCCAGTCAAAAGTTGCAAGATGCTGCAACAAGTTTGGAAGGAAGATGAAAGCGTCATCTTCCATATATATGTACCATTTTGCATCAGGCTGGCTGTGTCCGGCATGATTGATAAGTGGTAAAAACTTGTATTTGTCCAATTTCCACCCACCAATTGGACCTGCAATATCGCCTTCGATCCATCCTTGCTTATCATCGAAATCTTCTTGAAGCAAATATGGTTGAAAATCAGGAGACTCTAGTACAGTTCGTGAACTGGTATTTGCAAGAACATCAACCAGTTGGTGTGAGCCGATCACGTCCGGGACGTCGGAATAGATAATTGTGTTCTCTGGTGCGATGCGTTCCGGCGCAAGGCTCGTTAACAGATGTATTGGTAGCCGTTTCCATACTAGTGAAGCGCCTGTCTTCAATAAAAGAGTGATTTCGCTTGTCTTTAGTGCTCCCTGGGAGGCATAATCAGGTGCTGGCGGTGTATACAAGGGAGCAGAAGAGGAATCAGATGGGGTATCAGACGATGCCTCGGGTTGGTGTTCTGATTTTGCGTAATATTCTTCGATTTGAATATTTCGTTGCGCCTGCAATTGTGCTTGCAGCGACTCGGATGTTGCTGATGGAACCTCTGCTTTATAATCATGTTGTTCTGTAGGAATATCGAAGTTGCTCACAGTCTCTTTGTGGAGACTCAGATAATAGAAAAAGAGGGTGGTGGTCAAAAGCATAAATCCCAATGGAATCTTGCGATTGTCTTTGTAGAATTTCCTGGGAAGCATTTTGATGATCTTCCTCCGGATTTATCAAACGAATGACAAGAAAGAATGAAAAGCTGTAAGTAATGAAAGTAGGAGATTCCTATCTTTTACCACTATCCATCTCAAGGTGTCTACCTCAACATGGCAAACAGGTCGAAGTCGATATTTGTCAAGTACAATGTAAGCAGTTGAGACGTTACAGGAACAGAATCCCACCCTGCCACTGATGTTCTGAACCAGGGGAGAAATGAGATGCGGCTCTACTTAGACCTTATGGTAAATTTGTATGCGGATTGGGTAATGCAATAAGTACAGCCCCGTAGTGGTCTCAGACTAGCAATACAAGCGCCATACCATAACCTTGAAAGACAGAGTCGGGATTGTTGGTCTCCACGGCTGAGCATGTGTCTCTTGACTCTCTTCCAAAACTTTTCAGCTATGAGGTTAGTCGAGCAAAGGTTCTGAAATTGTACCTACCATTCACTATTGTTCAAACGCAGCTAACAGCAGTAGACATCTCTCTGCATAAGTAATACTGGACTATGTTGGACACTTTCAGGCACGACCTTAAACTTTCATGTTTCCACTGAGGATCTGGAGCAGGTCCACTTGTGGGTTGTATTCCAAATTAATTCGGGCACTCCAAGTTTTCTTTCGGAATTTCGGATACATGATCCTAGTCATCAAGCGCAATCGCAGGCAAATAAGGAGAATCAGAGTATAATTCGACTACACACTTTTCGCCGGTGAGACATGCATGATTCTTGCGAGCCAGCTGAATGTGCGATTCAGTCAATAAGGACGAAGGGAGCCTCTAGCATCAATCCTCTCGTCGAAAGATTCCAGAGCGAATGAGGCTCTAACGGTAAGATACCCACTAACTCTGCATTTATGCATAAGTATTCAATCGAAACTTTCACCAGGAGAAATAGCCTACCAATGTAATCTTCGTGGCGTCGCACTTAATTCCTTGTGGCTTGAGGCCAAGTTTCATCTGATACAATTCATCACGGATCTGGCTCTGGAAATCTGCATGAATCATGAGCGCGTGAAAGTGAATTCACCGGCGTTGAAATTTTCTTACGTTGCGATACCCGAATTCCGGGCACGTACTCCATGCTTCTCTGCCAAATGGAGCAAGGCCAAGTCTGCTCATTTATTCTCCGGGCTGCCAAGTGGGCTGTGCAAAAACACCAAGGAAATGTCATCCATTTTTAGCGTCACCACTGCTGAGAAATAGGAGACAAAAAGGGGGTTGATTCCGTGTTGCCGACTTACTAGTTAAATCTCTTCCCGCTTAGCGTTCTCAGCCGGGACCAACAAATTCGCGATCTACTCCTCTGTCTCAGACATGTACGTTGTACGCATTTTCATTTATATCTTTTTACGAATGGGCCGGCCTTCGCGATACCACTAAACATTTGGTCTGCCCACTGTTTATTAAATGTTTAAACTGACTCATACTAGCCTTGGCGATGCTCGGAGGCAACGGCTGAAAACCAGTCTTCACTCTCCAACCTAGGTTAGATTGAATACAGCAAATGTAACTAGTGGTACGTATGAGGCAGTATGATAGTCTTCAATAGATGGACCGTTACGACTGTAGGCGGATAATACGGGGCCGCCTTATGGAGACTCAATTCTTAGTGGAAGCCTAACAGGGGGCCCATGAGAAAGAAAAATTGAATTACGGAGTACGCGCAATAATAAAAATTGAGAGAATGTTGGCATTCATAGTCCGTACACGGAGGATGTATAATTACTTTCGGATTTCCAATACGTAGAAGTACGTTCTCAGCAGAACTTCAGTCACTCGTTTCCTCGACGCTGTCGAGAGTCCATTCGTTTATATATCATAGCAAAAGATCAAAAGGAACATATTCCCGATAACCTGAGTAGCCTTGTAGGTGATCGACACCTACAATGATACTAGCAGACGATACCCAGTCCCGGCTACCTTCATTTCATTGCCGGGGTCCTTATGTTTCTCAGATCCGACAGTTTTTGAATTTCCTTGGTTGTCTGTTTATCATTCCTGTGTACTATTTTATCACGGGATGTACCAAATTTCCCTTGACACTTGATCTTATGATCAGTATCTTCGTGGCCGAGTATAACAGATGGGCAAATGAAAACCGAAGATCGAGGCTGTATGAGACGCCTCCTTCAACACCCACCGGAGATGTCGAGAAAGCACTCTTGAGTTTGCCAAATACTCCTCCTGGCGAGGTGACTAGATGTATGGCTGCCATTGTTGGTTATCGTGAAGATCCTGATCTGTTTTACCGTGCTTTGGAAAGCTATAAAGCAACAGATGGCCTCGAATTCACCTTGGTGGGAGTCGATGGAGACCAGGCTGCCGACATGGATATGGTTCGTGTCTTTCAGATGGTTTGTTGCTTCCCTTGCTCTGGTCTAAGAGCCTCGATCGTATTGAATTTACATCCCTAAAAATTTTCCTAGGTCTATCCAGAGGACTCTGCAGTAATCCACCTAAATGAACCGCTAGGTGAGATTGCCATGCGAACATACAACAAACTTGTCGACCCGGATATGTCCTCCAAAGAAGACATCGAATATTGTAACGAACTCACCATCGCACATTGCTGTCAACTTGCTCGAGAAATCTTGCGTGAGCACAATATCAGATTTGACAAGACTCAGCCCGGTGGCGGAATAAGTAAACTTTGCATCTACGAACCACACATGCACAAAAAGGCAATCATGTTTACCTCGTTCATTTTCTCAATTGTTATCGCCGAAGCTCTTGACATAGAGTTCATGTGGTCCTCGGACTCCGACACCATTGTACTCCCTGATTCATTACAAAAGACCATCGCAACTGTCGCGGGAGATGAAAATGCCGGAGGAGCCAGTTCCGGTTTGATTGTTCATAACGAGCACGATACTTTGTGGACCAAACTCGGTAGTGCAGTCTACTGGTGCGAGTTGTACTTGACAAGATCGACGTCAGCGTCATCAGGGACGAGTGATTGCCAGAGCGGTCCGAGTACTGTGTTCAGGATATCTGCATTGCCTGGGATACTGTACTGCTGGTATACGCAAAAGGTGATGGGCAAACGCATGGTAAGTCTCGAGTACAGGAATCTATTAGCCTTGATCCGCACACGGCATTAACTTCAAACGCAGATTGTGAACGAGGACCGCCATCTGACGACCAACCTTCTGCTCCGTGGATGGACTGTCACCTATGTTTCGGATACTTTGACTGCAACTGATACACCAACTACTTTGAGTCGATGGCTTCTTCAGCAGGTAAGTCTTATTAATTCGGCTGGTGATTTGACCAAGCAAATACACTAATACAAGACAGGTCCGCTGGGGTCGAGCAACCCATATAGAAACCTTTCAACAGCCCAAAGTCTATCTTTTGAATCACCCGGTATTCTTTTGGGCCGCCATGAAACGAGAAGTTGGTCCTTTAATCGTGTTCTTTTCAATTCTTTACTATCTGATTACCGGTCATGCCTTTGTTTACTTTTGCTGGTGGGACCTGTTCTTCCGTGCAGGCTATACCATTCTTTACAACTGGCTACGCAATCCTGATCGTGGTCCAACCAACGGATGGGCATGGATCGTACCTGCTCTGTTTTTCTACAATCTACCTCTTCCAGCTATTCAGGTGTGGAGTATGGCCACTGTGCTCGAAGGTGGATGGGGTACTACTATGCGCTCGAACGGCGAGATGTCGAAGCAAAACCAAAGCCAGCTATGGAAACGATGGCATGATCTTGGGTTTTTCGTCTTGTGGATGGGCGTGCTAGGGGGTACGTCTACAAGAATCGCCGGAAGTCTACTTGCTTGGAGCGATGTTATGATTTTTAGATTCATTTGGGTGGGATTATTATTCCCATCAGCTGTTACGTTCTACGGATTAATCCTGAAGTGATCGATCCAGTTGCATTAAACTAATAGATTTAGTTCATCCTGATGTCATTTCACGATTTATAGTTACCCAACCAAGATAATTTTGAACGTACAAACCAATCTTATATAATAATAGATCACAATGAAGAGACGACCTATGGCGACGTGGAAAAATAAGAATCGAAACAGAATTGCCGTAGCAGAATCTGTAAATATGTCTATCCAGATATATGGCCCCGTGAACGAATTGACCAGAAAATATCGAACTATAAACTTTCAACTTTGTCACGCAGTAAGGAATTCTATGTGATAAAGAACCGGTGTCCTGAAACGTCCCTAATTCGAATTTTCGAGTTCAGCAGCGAACACCTATGCAAAATGCAGTCGGCTCATCTGGATGGATGGTTAGCTATTTGAGTGCACACGTGGATCGGGAATCAGCTTTTAGGCCAACCAGGTATTTTCCAGCGGACTTAGGCAGTTCTTCCAACCTTGATGACCTCGGAATTGCGAGCTCAAGATCTTCCATGATTGGACTGGATCTAGCCATGGAGGGCTTGGAATATTTCAATTAATGGATCAGCCTAGGTATCAAGGTAGCTCAGGACCGATCAATACCTAGTGGATATATAGATCGCAGTGGACCCTACAGTCATCCATGGCTACGTACCTAGGTACCTAATCTAGCTAGGTAGCCATCATTGGAAACCCAGAATATAGACGACCTTGGAGCACGAACGGTATATTTCAACGTCATCTCTTCCCACAATGTCACTTCATGGGTGCTGGGGTGTTCTGTCAAGATACGATCTGCTCTCTTCGGCGACATTAAGCTGACAAGGTTGTCAGGCGCTGACTTGTAACTAGATATACCTTCGACCTAAACTAGATAAAGCAAGCATATGCATAGCAAACACTGACGGATCCAAATTCCACAATAGTTAGTGAATACAGGATGTAGTCAGAGGCACCAAGCCTGAAGGGCTCCAATACGCTATTTGTCCTGCATTACATAGAATGTGGTCATGGTCTCATGTCGAGAGGAAAAGCTGTATCAGCTGCAAAAACCCCTCTAGCCCATACGTTATGCCTTGAACGTTTGCTTTCTGTCGTTGTAGTCATACTCCTCCAACAGCGATGACCCATCCCTCTTAGACACCGGATTTCCCACGCGTCCATTCTCGGTGTAGTTTCGTGAATCTCTTCCCGTAGTAGTGATTTACCAAGAGTACTTCTCACGTTAGCGCCCAAAGTAACTGAATGCCTCGCTAGTGACATCTCCAGATAGCTGACGAAGGACTGACGAATCGAAATGTGGCCGAACCGGGAGGGCAGGTGGGTTATCGTGAGCAAAATCCGGTGAGTATCTGTTGGTTTAACTACGTCCTGATAACACGAAGCACAGGATTACGCAGTATGGTTATTCCAAAGAGCCCATGAGCCCGACAATATCGATGTTATTCGAATATTATGACTGGTTCTCAAAAATAGGAAGCAGAAGGATAATTACATGCAAGTAAAGGGGATATCCCCAGTGTGCTGAGTAGGTGAAACGGAATAACTAATATTCCGGTGCTGATACTCAACACCTGGGGATTTCCGTGCACACAGTATCAATTGGTGGCAGGTGGTAAACGATGAGAAAGCTCGTCGACGTGATTGTTGTTGTAGACGTGTCTTTCAAAGCTCTCCTGGTCAGTCGCTCCAACGATGAGAAGTCTTCACCGGCATTTCGACTTGGAAAGTTCTCAGTTTCGGCTAGATCATGAAATCCCGCTTACTGACGTCCCTCACCCCGGGAAGGTGATTTTCCACGAGGGACATATAGAATGTATCGAAATCTGAATGAATGAATGATGTTTATTACGCCCGGAGGGACTAACCCTATAGGGCACTAGTGCACTAATTACATAATCCATTTCTCTCAGATCCGACATGAACTCGCAGTAGCCCATATTTTGTTCTCGTATCACATATGCTTGGTGTTTGGGGTCTTCGGTTGGTGTTATAGAGGTTCCCTTGGTGTTGGCTAGTAGATGGCCTTAAAGGTTATCTTCTCCAAGTGTGCAGTGTCCTATCTTCGGCGGCTGCAGCTGTATCTACCTAGTACGGGAAAGGGAAAGAGGAAGGAAAAGGGTATAGGGTAAGAGGTGGATTGCTTCATTCTTTACTGTGTTGCTTGAGGCTCAGGTTCGGGTTCCTGTTCCAATCTTCCTGTTGCAATCGCGTACTTGATTGTTGCCTGGACGGCCTTCATATCCGGTTGCCATCGATCGGAGTTTGAGCGTGATTTTCCGCCTAAGAAGAAGGATAGATTTCCTCGTTTTGTCTGTGTGCATTGATTTATGCCTTTTCTCATTGTTGTCCATTTCGTGCAGTGGAATAAAAAGTGTTCCACAGTCTCGCTTGCTTGGCCGCAGGCACAATGATTAGAGTCTGCTGCGCCTATCCTGTTCAAATAGCTGTTGAGCCTTGTCATGCCTGTCTGAAGTTGAGCTAGAGTTTTTGCTTCTTTCCGATTTAATCCATCATATAGACTTCTGGTGTGCTTTCCTGGAAGTGCAGTGTCAATAGCCTTTGAGTACTTTCTGACGCTCTCTAGGAGGGTCCATTCTTGTCGTTGTTCAGCAATGGCAAGTCTAATTGCAGTTGATTTGGCTTGATATGGCTATATCTCTGGTTGGTATTCTGTTTTCGTTGATTTCTGTGCTTCTGTTTTTGCCCTAAGTTTCACGTTCATGTCTGTGTGAGCTGGGACCCAGATTGCGTTGATCGCGTTTCCCTGGCGCTGCAGGGTCTAAACCAGTTCGTATATCTGTTGGATGATCTTTTGGCCGGACTGTTGACGAGGTTAGCTGATTGCTGCAAGGGCAGATCTGTTGCTGCTAAGAACAGTGATCCATCTGCTGCATGTCCTGACTGGGATGCGTTCTAGTGCTGCTACTATTGCTTCTAACTCTGCTGTATAAGGGTTTTGTTCTGTCCTTTTGCCTAGTATTATAGAGTAGCTGGGCATCATATTGTTATTGCCATTTGCTTAGGTGTCTATCATGCATCCTCCCATGCCCACGAGCCCTGCTCTAGCAGATGCACTAGTCGCTATTAGGATGCCTACTGCCTTACTGGCAAGCTCAGTAGCCTTCGCGCTATCCCTTTCGCATATTGTCTGTATCTGGTATGTCCATGGTGAGACAGTAAATGCCTGAATAGTCTCTATCTGCTTCGTTGTTGTTGCTTTCAGTGCCTGAGCTATCTTCTATAAAGGGGAAGTGAACCTCTGGGTTGTGTCTGTTTTTAACTTCACTAGTGGATTAGATTTAGGCAAGGTCTGGATATCGATCCACAATTTTGTAGCTTCTCGGTATGTTGGTTGTGGAAGGGACGGATTCCTGCTTCTGCTTCTGCTACTGCGGTTGCAACTGTCCGAAAAGCTCCTGTGACTGTGATGGCTCCATGTTTCTGTATTCTGTTTAAATACTGTGTTCCTTTTGCTCTACAGGCATGTCTCCAGATATTAGAGGCATAGTCTGCCACTGGTACAACTGTTGCCATAAACAATTGTCTTGCTATTCGTAGGGATATCATTTTTAGTCTTCTTAGTGCCATTGCTGCTGTGAGTCCTTTAGTGGGAGCATTGGTAATGTGTTTCTTGAAGCGTAGTTGGGAGTCCATCACTACCCCTAGGATCTTTGCACTATCCTTTGGTTTGACCATTTCCCCCCTAATTGTGAATAGCGTACTGCTTAATCGATCTATATTCTGGGTGAAGTGCATAATGGCTGTCTTTTCACTTTCAAATGTAGCTCCACTCCGTCTCTCCCAGTCTAGAGCTTTATCAATTATAGTCTGGATGCCAGGTTGGTTTGATTCGGCAGTCGGACCTATTACCCAGGCTGTGTAATTATCCACAAATGCAATTGATCCTCCTGCTGCGCTTATCTTGTGTTACACTAGATCTTCATTGAAGAAGAGAAACAGTATTGGGGACAGTGGTGATCCTTGTGGTAAGCCTGCCTGTGGTAGTTCCTGTTGTTCGCTTATAGATCCATTGACCAAGATAGTTGCTGTGCGTCTTGAGTAGAAAGTATCAATCCATTGGACTATTTTGTCCGGTATTCCTCTTGCCTTGAGTCTCTGTAGTAGTCTCTCTTTAAAGACTCCATTATATGCCCCTTGGACATCAAAACTGACCAAGCTAAGTACCTTCCTGTTTCTCCAAGCCTTATAGATTTCTTCTTGAAGTAATAGAAGTACCTGTTCTGCAGAACGCCTCTTCCTTGCTCCAAAGTGATTTATGGGCAATAGACCAAATGTTTCGACTGCATAGGATATCCTTTCTGTAATAACTGCTTCCAGGATCTTGCCTAGTGTGGAGAGCAATAATATCAGTCTCCATAATTTTACTAGCGAGTAGTTATCTTTTGCTGGCTTCTTTAATGGTATAATCTTAGCCTTTCTCCATTGGGAAGGAAGGTCACTATTTTGAAGTGATGTCTAAAAGATAAGGGACACTCTTTCTTTGACCACTGGCCAGAGCTGCCTCCATATCATTGCTGGAAGGCCATCTTCTCCAGGTACTTTCCATGGTTTAGCCTTAAAGACTTTCCGTTCGATCTCCTCTATAGTTAGCTCCAGCATGTGTACTGGTTCCCTTTGTAGTTTGATTCCTTCATCTTCAATCGTTACTGGTAGAGGTGGGAAGAATGTGGCAAGTAGCTCTTTAGCCTGTTCTATTTTATCTTTAGTAGAGGAGCCGTCTGGTTTTATTAATGCTGGTATCTTGTTGCTGAATGAGCTGCCCCCTGGTTTTAGATATTTAGTGGCTTACTATATATTAGTATCATCAGCAAGGAAATCCTCCCAGTGGGCTTTCTTCTGTTTTTAGATTGCGTCATGATATTCTTTTGCTGCTTCTCGCACTTGTTGTTCAAGCTCAGGGACTGCACGTCCTGCTCTTTACTGTGACCTGGCCTGATTTCTCCAGTAGATGTGTGTATGGTGGAGCTGCGTTAGATCTATTGTCCACCATTATTTGGTATAAGATGAGGGCTTTGCCTTTGGTGTAAGTTTGAAGACTGCTTCTGTGACTACTGTCATGAGGCGATCTGTCTGCAGCTAGACTGAGCTATCTAAAGGAACTGTTTGCAAGCTGGTAGTGACTCTAGCTCTGATTTCTGCCTAAGGCGCGTTCTTCTAGAGCAGTCTCTCATTGGCAGATTGATCTGGAACTGATATATTAAACTCTGTTTTAATCGCCTGATGGTCTGATCCATGGTTTGTGTAGTGTATGCTACACCTAACCATCTCTTCTGCTAGTTCTGTTGATGCTAATATCAAGTCGATTGTTATTTCCATATCTCCTAATTGCTATGTTTTTGTGCCTCTAGGTAAGAGGCTGTGGAGAGAGTGTTCACCCATATAGTCAATTAGAGCATCAGCCTCTCCTTGTCTTATAGGAGATATATGATCTCCACCCCAGAGTTGATCATGCCGGTTGAAGTCTCCCATTATTAGGACATCTATCCATATTTCTCCTCTTCCCTGGTAGTCTACCACTAAGCTGCGTAGCAGCCTAATTGTAGATATCAGTGCCTCCTCATTATTTCCTTCCACATAGACTGAGACCACTAGCACCACCTGGTCTGGGAGACGCAGAATCGCAGCTGTCAGATCTGATGATTCTACTGGGATCTGTTCAGCTTCGATGTCGCTCCGGACCCATAGCATACTCCGAATTAGCCATCTTCCATCATATCTCTCTGTAGGTATCATCTTTGTCCAGTAACTATGTTCCATCAGGCTTGTCACCATGGCATTCTCGATTGTCTGTACATATAGTTTAGATACTGCCACCACCCCGTAGTCTCTGATCTTATCATCGTTCATTAAGCTCTATTGTATCATATCTCTTTTGCCTACATTGAGTTGTAGTACACGGAGTGATTTATGCATGAGATTGCATGAGGTGTACTCGACAGTTTTTGCTAAATGACTTATAAGGTCCTCCACAAGGAATGCATTTTAAGACTACCGCTTAGTAGGTGCTGTGGTGATATTCTTTCTCTGCACATTTACTACATGTCTGGGTCTTCTTGTAAGAGAAGGCCTTATGCCCCATCTCCTGATAGTTGAAGCATTGAGCCGGTCCCATCTATGGTTTAAAGATTCGCGTGTATGCGGATTCCCCTCCTATATCGAAGTAGTTGCCTTCTATTAGGTGTTTGGCATCTGTCCATTTAGTGACATATACCACCATAGATCCATATGCTTTGTTGGTGTCCTTCTTGCTAAGCCAGGAAATCTTGGCAATATCAACATTGTTCTCTTTTCCTAGGGTCTTAATTGCTCCTGGTAGGACATTGCTGTCCCTATCCAGGATTACAGTTTGGTTAGCGTTGTCGATTTTAACTGGGTACAGCTGGTCTCATAGGACTCTTATTCCTGGTATTTCAATCTTTTAGGCAGCTTCTTTAACCTGCTGGATCTCATCTTCATGCCTGTAAATCACTTTGACTCAGTCTGCATTTTTTGGGTTCTTGATCACTGCTGCATAGCGTCAATTTTTTATTTTCTCACTCCCTTGCATCTCTTTCTCAATTTATTGTCTGATATTAGCTATCTGGGTTTTCGCTTTGTCTCCTTCTCTGACACGAGACGTGTTGATGGTGCAGTATAGCATATTAGCCAATGTAGGCGGAGCTAGGAGGACTAATGGTATATCTTATTGATGACTGGATTGTCTATCTACTACAGCCGCGAATGTTGCCTTGGCTGGAGTACTCGCGATAGTGTTCAGCTGCTCCTAGAGTTGCTTGCATTCTTCCGTAGATTGGCTTTGGATTGCTTCCACTTGGGTCTGCAGCGCTTGAATTGTACTGCTCTGTTCCTGGATCATTTTAGACTGTTCCTTGATCATTTTCTCTTGTTTAATAAGGACTTCTTTTAGTCCTTTGACCTCTTGATAGGTGCTTTCCAGGTATTGGCCTATCTTTTTAAGCATGTCCCTGTTTCCATCTTTGCCGCTCTGTTTTTCCTCAATAAGGCCAGCGGCTTTCTTTACTGCTGTTAATTCTACTTGGGTCATTGATTTCTTGGATGTTCTAACGGCGCTGATATTATCACTGCCCGAGGCCTCTCGGGCCCTTGTTGAGGGTGTTATCACGCGTCCCGAACGCGTTGTTGTTGCCGACTCCTCCACCATCGCGTCCGCCATCCCCAGCTGGTTGTCGAAACGACTGTCGAATTGTCGAATTGGCCGTCGAACAAGTGATATGTCTAATAATATCAAGCCAGAAACAGCTTATGAGATGTTCTCCTATCGAAATCTGGCTCTAGTGATCTAGGGTTACGGTATTATGACGCTATACCTAATTGAGACAACCGTGTTGTGTCCTTATCCTTCAGGCATCAACAAAAGGGATCCTTAGTGCGTCGGTCACCCAATGTCGGCCTGGGGAATGGAAGATGCTTCTTCCCTTCTTTTCCCTCATTCATCAAAGAAACATTGAACTGCTATCCAGTATCATCTCGGATAATTAATCCCTCTAAACAGCATAATGGCCCGGCTACGTTTTCTCCAGTTGCTCGCCTAGCGCAATGCTAACGTTTGCGAAGCATCCGCTGTGATTCGCTGTTTTAGGCGAGGCAGAAACCAAAATCGCTCAGCCTCCATCTTTCGCTGGAACTCAGATCTATGGTTGCTCGTCTTTATAGTCAGGGGACATGAACCTCAAGAACATTCTCATGATGAAGCTGTACTCGCATCTACTCTAGTCAAGCCGGCGTTCATTGCACCCAGGCGTGAAAAAGTCAATCAATGGATAACGGGACTTCAGCAACCGACATTATCACCTATGTCGGTATACCACTCGCAGTGCTCGGCGTTCTTCCAATCCTCTATTCTTTCATTCGTGCAATTCTAGTTCAACGCTCGATCCGCCGCACTCTCTACCGCCATGGTTTACTCGAATCCTCCATCACGCGCGGCAGTTTGATGGAAGGTATCGTAGAAGTCGAACTTCCACGATGCACCATTACTCCGCTAAACCGAGACGAAGATCCCGAATACTGGAAGTTGAACTCGCATCAGGTATTCTTGAAGGGCGGCAGTTGGTCCGTATTCAACTGGAATACGCTGGTCACCGGGAGACAGCTTGTTCGATGTCAGTATAAAGACGAGCTCAGAGTTCCTGAGGCCGATATTGACTTCGAGGATCTGATTGCTTTTCTATTGGATCGCGGAGCCGTTCCCGACCCGAAAGGATGGCGTCTGCTGAAGTCAATAGGTTTGTGGACTCCCGCCGGTACTGCGCTGCTTTTACCCCCTCGAGGAATACCCGGCACAGTCCTCAAGGTCTCTACGCCGGATAATGCGGACGGTCTTTTAAGCCTACAGGTCGATTGGAAAGCAGAATGGGATAGCAGGGGCTCTTTTAGCTTGCCACCATTCTGGGCCAGGCTGAAGCAGCCCAGTCCTGGGAAGTTTTTGTCCGAGGAGAAAGAAACAGTGGAAGAACCTGAAACAATGGACTCCCAGGACAACCCTTTCGAGACCAAAGAACCCAACGGAACCCAAGCCGGAGACATTAGTCGTGGCAGTACACTTGTCAATGAAGCAACGTTAGAAGACGAACCATCCTCCTCCCAGTCGCTTATTCAGTTAATCGAGGAAGGAAAAGGACGCGTCACTACAATTCCCAATGATAGCTTTCGCTTCAAGCCGGATGGTGATCGTGTGCAGAGGATCCTATTTGAAGACGAGGGAGTGCCCACAGGCGAGATACGCGAAATGAATAGTGCAGGAGAAACGGCTAACCTATGGTTCCTTTGCTCTGCATCGTCATTGAGTCGAAGCCTTGACTGTGAGCTGTGGAATTTCACCATTCCAAATCAAATAGCAGGTTTTGTCAAGCGCAAGTCTGTCCCATGCGGTGTAATGGTCCTTCTCGGTATACTCACCGACGACGATGTGCCCCCCTGGTCGTCTCCACCCCCTTCTCTTCAAGAGAGCCCTGAGGAGGTGGGCAATCGCATGCAACGCGACATGTACGAGCGGCGATTAGAAGATGCTATGCCGCCAGCACAAGCTGCAGAAGCACGTCGCATCAGAACGATGCGCAGTGCTCATGATTATCATAGCCAGCACGTTGCTCGACAAAGGGCTTTGCGTGAATATGAGGAAAGACGACTAATTGAAGCCATCCAATCGTCACGCTTGGAGAACAGTACGGTCGCGCAAGCGACTTTAACATACCTCATTGCAGAAAAGGTGGTCCCTGAAGGATACACCATTGAAGAACTGGCCCTAGCCGTGTTATATCTCATGGTGGTTGACAATACCACGGCCAAGCTTATAGGAAATATTCTGGAAAGATGGGCTCTGTGGAGCCAATTTGGGGGTATGCAAAAGGTACAATTGGAACTTCTCATAAAGAACAAAATTGCATTCTGTTATGCGTCGGCCCTTGTCGCCGTCGTATATCATGCAGAAGCGGGACATGGCAACCCATCGACTGATATGCTGGAATGCCTTCGATTATGGAAAAGGGTGAGGCTCGGTTGAAATAAACGGCCTTGTTTCTCTATTGCCTGCTACAAACATATGGAGCGTTTTATGTATCATAGCTGCTTTTGTCTCACGTCCACACGTCGGTTTCTCCAAATTTCAAATTCATCCCATGAGATAATCTGTGTGTCTGCTTGTCGGTAGCCCCATCTCACGCGACATAACTATGTTTGGAGTGCATGAGCAATAGACTCCGTCAATGCTAGCACCTTTTCTTCCTGAAGACGCCTAGCAACTACCTGAACGCTGACGTGCGCCCCATCGTATATCTCAGGGTCATCTGTCAAAGGCAGTTATTTATCGTCAATGGCAGCCAATCAAGTGATAGGTGATTTGTTATCTCACAGCTTCTCCAGGCAATTTCATCCACCTTGTTCCGTGGTTCATAGTTTGCATCAGATTTGTCAATATCTTTATCGACTAATGTAACTGGCACAGTACATGTTGCATAGTCCAAAATATTGATGATTGTTGAGTATCCTATTCCATCATATGAGCAAGAAATGGCTGCCTAGGTAGCGATTGAGAATGACATCTGAATTGATACGAACCGTAATAATTGTAGAGCTTGGGCCTGGCAGCTGCAAAAGGTGCCACCGGCATGATGAATGCATCAACCGGACGTCCGGTACCGGTCATTCCAGAGGTACTGTTCCAATATTCTAGATATTTTCTCTGATAGTTTCTCTTCTTAACATTGATCGCAGCTATGCTTGAAGCTGATTTCTCCGCGACCGGTTCTTTCCCATACATGGCCGCGACTTGATCAGCAATGATCTCTCCGGATAGTCGAAACGCCGAATGGACATCGTGGCCGCCATCTAAGACATAAATTTCATCCTATCGGACTCAATCCCTTTAGTTATTTGCTAGGAAGAAAAGACACTCGGGTAAGAACATACCACTAGGCGTGTGCCCTCGGTGTGGGACGGAGGACTCCATTCAATAACCTGGTGACCGGCTCTTTTGATAGCGTCGACAACCATGTCGATTGCGCGAATAACTGGAGGATGTGGCCTGACTACACCATCATCTTTCAGGATGCCAAATGTCAGTTGGCTTTGGCTCAAATCGGATGTATCTCTCCAGGGAAGTTCTAGAACCAATGGGTCGTGTAACCACGGCTCTTGCGACAGCAAACTTTTGACCAGCAGTTTGAGAGAAGCAACACTCGTGGCCAAGGGACCAACAACAGATAGAACTGAGTTCTGACCGTCCATGCTATTTGCCATACCCTCGTAGGGCAACCGTCCGGCAGAGGGCCGTAACCCATACAATCCATTGAACGCAGCTGGAATTCTGATACTACCACCAATGTCAGTGCCAAATCCTACAGGGCTTCCTTTGAGACCAATCAATGCACCCTCTCCTCCAGAACTACCTCCGGCTGACAAGAGTCTGTTCTTAGGATTCCAGGTATACCCGATGATATTGTTGACCGTCTCACCCGCCATTAGTGTATGTGGTACTGAGGTCTTGCAGTACAGGATAGCACCGAGAGAGCGTAGTTCGCGCACCATCTCTGATTCATAGATAAGTTCGTTACCGGAGCCTCGGCGGCCTTCAAATGTGCCTATCCAGCCTACATAGCCCATGGTCGTCTCGACACCCTTTACATGAAACTGATCTTTAAGACTGACCGGAAGCCCATGAAGCGGTCCAATCGGCCTCTTGTGCATGGCGAAGTAATCGTCCTGAGCCTGAGCTTCGTCTAACGCCGCATCGAAGAAGATCTCATGAAGACAATTGGTCTGAAACTGATCGTCAGTCTATTTTACTCATAGCCACTAGGAGGAATCAGTTAGTTATACAAGTTGATGTGCGAGCGCTGCGCGATGAGAAAACGCTTCAGCAACTTCACGCGCTTTCCATGCACCGCTTGACGTGCGTGAGACAATACCACACGCATCGGTCTCAGTGATTTCAATTTCCTTAGCACTTAAAAACTGCCATATATAGATGCCCGTGACGTCCTTTTGGTCATTTGAAGATGGTATCGATGGAAGACGCCACGCTTCGGGAATCAGCGAGTTGACGCTGTCTCTTTTCGTTCTTGCAGCCTGCTGCCATAAGGACTGAGCTGCTGATTGCTTTTTAGTCATGGTGTCCATAATTGCATTGGCCTTGCTTCAGTGGTGACCTTCGGGCCTCTGCCAGATTTATGGGCTTCGGAACTGTTCCGAGCTCACTCAGGTAGAATGCGGACTCTTCGGGATTCTACCACGGATTTATCTGCACCATTTAGCTGTTACATTTGTCTGATCTCGGGCCATTATTAATCTCTTATCTCCCACACGCGCAATCATTGTCGAACCCCGCACAGAGAAGAGGGATACCTGAAATCCGAGACAATCGATCCTCTGACAAAATGCTTAGGTGAACACTGGCCGGCAAATGGATGTTATCACTGGTAGTAACTGAATTCGAGAATAAGCAGCGAAGATAAATTCAATTTGATTTACATATGTAATCACGATAGCACCTAATGGGGTTTACGATCCGGAATCATTGGGATAGATTGTAGAAAGAAGTTGAAGTATTAGCATCTAAACATAAGACATATCAAGTAGAACCTCTCTCTTCTCATTGACCTGGTTGAACTTGAAGTATCGTTCGCAGTTGTAGCTGTCATATTGAGTTAGCAAGTCTATAGCTTCATCAAAACCGCCGTCACAGACAGTATATTATGACTTGCCTCCAATAAGCTGTACCAATTGCCAAATCACGACAACCGACAACATAGGTTTGCACATCAGCATCAAGTTTTGCATCCCCTGTTTTGGGTATATGTTGCTCTGCAGCCGTACAGAGATCGTAGTGCTTGCGAATTAGTTCAAGCATTACATCAAGGGCTTCCTCAAGGGTGAGGCCTTCATGGTACATGTAAAGTATTACCATATTCTCAAGTTGGCCGACCCGCTGGGAAAGGTAAAAGAAATTAGATTCTTCTGTTCCTCACTGTAGTGGCCGAGAAATACTTACGAATTCTTTTTGCAAAGAGAGGATGTCATTGATCCTGTCATACGGATGATTAGATTCTGTGGGTCGTTATCAGAGTTACTGAAATCCATATTCACTTACAAAATAGTAAGACGGGTGACCTCTTTGATCACTTCCTGCATAGCTTCGTGTTCATGTATCCATTGAGGCAGCTCAATGTCCATTGCGTATCTGAGATTAAGCATGTTCAGGGCTGTATGTCTACATTACAAGGAGTGCAATTGGGACTTCACATACTCGTTCTGCGTGATACTGGGAATGACACCCACATCATCACATCGCATTTTGAAAAGTTCAGCAGGTGTTGGAAGAGTTTCTTTTTGTCGAACAAATTGTTCCCGCGAAACGCCATTGATGTAGTCGTGTAGCTCTTTTCGTAGCCTCTCAATTGATACTATGTCATGTTCCATAATTAATCAGCATCTTTTGTTTTGAGCCTGAAGGACCGGAGCGGTGATGAAATGGAAAGCTTACCAGCTCCCATGGACTGCCGAAACTGCGCCAGAATAGGGTAAAGCATCTCGACTGTGGGACGAGATCCCGGAGGAGGTGTGAATTTAGGATTGGGCCCGAGGCAGTCTTCAACACATTGATTTGTCTCTTCACAGCATTTTATTGTACCCTGACGGTCTTGGGTGAGCTCACCACCGGTATCGATCTCTTTGTTGGACGTTATGTGTCAGAACATCGAAGTGACAGTGAAGTTTATCCAATACTCTGAGTCCAACATTTGACGATGATTAGGGTTCCAGAAAGGAAGTCATACCGTCATCCCAGAAAAATATCTGTAAATTGTTATCATGGCTGGCATTAGAGATGTATCGAGTACGACAATACGAACCCAATAAAGAAACTGAGATAGGAGGAGCAGCTTTTCCTTTGGTGCATCCGAGTAATAAGTTGCCGTAAGCCAAGTATAGTTACCTCGAGCCCGATGTTTAATTTTCTTTACTTCCTCAACTTTAACCCTACATTGTACACGAGTCTAATCAGTAATGAGCGTTAACTTTGAGATGTAGTCACTCGCTGGGTTTGTCACGTCTTCAGCCATTCATCAAGCTCCTCATTTACGGGATCAACATCTGGATGCAAGCCATATCTCCATCCCGGAAGAAGTGATATCAAATCTGGGACCAGAAGTTTCTTTCCTTCGAGGCGGGAAAGTAATTGCTTCTTTTCTAGTTCAGATATTGGCTCCGTTTTATGGGTTTGTTTGACAACAGAGGTAGAAGGAATATTTGAAGGCTGCCCTGTGAGCACTTCTGTCACTCTGTTAATATCCGGGGCCATATCTTGTGGTACTTTGAAGGGGTTTGGTTTTTGGATACGACAGGAGAGGTTGATATCAAACTGAAGTCAGACCTCGGGTATTTATCACTATCTATATCACTATGGAGACACTATTTATTCAGCTGAAACTTGCGTTATTCTAGTTGCACGTCTTGTCTAATTCACTGTTACAATATGGCGTACCATCAGTCAGCAAACGCACCTAGGTAAAAGCTACTAAGCAGAGTTGTATATCAAACCACTGTATAAGCCCTAGTAAAGCAACTATCAAACACTCAATACCAATGCCACTCCTTAAATGGCTAGGTTTCTTGATCTGGTATTTTAGGTAATCTACATCTTCGGGAAAAAATCAATAGCTTTGTATACGTAAATCGATGATAGTGTCAAACGGGGCTTCTACAAAGTTTAAATAAACAGCTTTCCAATACTAGTAGCATTTTTAATCCATATATCATTGTCCATGCAATGTAAGAGGCGCAAGGATAGAATAGGAACTGTGCATAACAGCACTCGGCCCACTTCAGATGTAACCATCACTTGGGGAAAAGACATCAGTAATCGTGACCGCGATAGGACATGAGATGGAACGATCAATCCATATACTGATACGATATACAGCCAATCAGACACAGCTATTATTTATCCCGCATCGTTGGGTTCTCAAAGAGGCGGCTAGATACTAGCAAATAGAATTACGGATAGACGAGTTGGGTGACGCTGAATAATGATCCTACCTTCTACAGAACGTGGTTTTCTGTTTACCATCAAATGACAACCATTCTGTACCTAGGTAGGCTCATGGGCCTTGAAGGAAGCTTAATAGTAGCTTCCTTCTTGGATAAGTATTAAATTATCTACCATCTACAACTGTCTCAGGGACTGAGACACGTAACTGAAGAAGAGTGGATACCAGCTCATATCTGTCTATGCCCTTCATAGGCAATTGACTGCCATGGCTCATCGGTCCGCCGCCAAGAAGTCAAAAAGTGTTTTACGTACAGAATTTTGGGTCCAACTTGTTTGACTTTGGGGCATAGTACGTCCGGGTTTTGGAATTCTCGTTGCTTGCCCACTCCGAAATCACATGAAAGACCCAACTTCTGCAGGCCAAGTTACTTTTCCGCAAATCTATCGTATCGACCTCCCAAGTTAGCTTGATCATAGTTCTTCAGTTCAGTTTGGCATGAACATATCCTTACCAACGCCGGCTAGGTGCCGCTGTCGCAGTCGACCGAGCTGAGTTGCAGTGGGATTTAGGTTTTCCAAGTTGGTCAAATATTGCGTATATATATTTGAATATGTAACATTATGATAAAGAGATATCGCTACATACGATAAGGAAGTGATATTCGAAATTGAGCAGACGAGAAAGATACTAGGTGGTGATTGCATCTTCACCGTAAAGTTCCGAGACCTTTCTCTCCATTGTCCTCTGATGAACTAGAGTGCCTTATGCGGGTTTGACAAGTCCTGAGATAATATTAGTACCTAGGTAATTGCGATACCTGAATCACTTAAGTGGTCAAGCCCTTCGTTTCAACAGCAACCTAGCTGTAGGATCCGCTAGGACATTGACCTCAAACATGAAATTCTTCGGCCGTCCAAGATCAGGCTTCTCCAGAGCCAAATCATAGTAAAGAATTAGGTGTGCAAGGATGATTTTGATTTGATTCGTGGCAAAAAAACGTCCGGGACAGGCGTCCTTGCCGAGACCAAACTCCATAGACTCGAGAGAAATGCTGGCAAACTGATATTTATGCGCGTCCTCTGGCTTGCTCCTTAACTTATAGAAGCGAAATCCATCAAAGGCATGGGGATCACCCCAACTCTCAGGCACTTCATCGAGAACTCCAGTATTGCATTGTACAATGACGCCCCTGGGTAGTTCAAGACCATTGGAGAGCTTGACAGGGGTAAGAACTTTCCGCTGAAATGTTGCTGCAATTCCAAGCCTCGGTCAGTGAATGCTCTACACAATTGACAAACACTTATAGACGTGGGGACGCAGCTGAAGTAGCTTCCTTAAAGATTAAATTTACATACCGAGTGATGGAGGATTGTGCCGTTGAGACTCTTTCATAAAACTATCGAGTTTTTTCAAATGCGTAAGCGTCTGCTTTGTTAAAGGCCCATCTGTCTCGGCTAGAACTTGTTGCAGTTCTTCACGGAGAGGATCAATATACTCCGGCCTGGCAGCCAAATCAAATAAGACATGGAGTGTAGCGAGGCGGGTTGTGTGAATAGCGGCGGTCGCTGTCAGCAACTGTATTTTTGCCTGCTCCCGATAGTCCACTGATTTGTCGTTGTTCTTGGTAGCTCTCGTTCTGATCCATTCCAACATGTCATTTGGCCTCTCGTAGTGATCTCCCTTCTCAGCCTCCTCTTTTTCCCTTGCCTCCAGAACAGGACGCAGCATTTGATATGCTTCTTCATGATCGGCTTGAATCCGCCGAACTTCCGGAATAAGGTATTGTGCAATTGGACGGAGAATGGGCCTCCAGCCTTTGAGCTTCTCCCCTCCGATCATCACGTCTGTTGCGAATTTCTCACTTAAATCCAACCACTCTTTGCTGCGGTTCAGAGATGGACCAACAAATATCCTGGCTGACGCCTGGGAGATGATTCGAAGAAGTAAATCATTCAAATTGACCGGTGTCCAGTCTGAATGATATCAGTTATGAAAGCAGAAGGGAGAATGTGAATGGGAACTGGAACATTGGGGTTGTTACCTTCACAAGCCGGAAATGTAGTATTAATAACCTGGGCAACTTCATTTTGCACATCGGTAACGAATTGCCCTGGTTATTTGTACTCTTTTAGCATTATGGTATTGAGAACTAGCGAATCACTGGGAATAAATACCTAATTTTTGGTTTAGGTCAAGTTTTATGGCATTCAACATATATGGGCTTTCGTGGTCGATGGTAGTATATTGGCCCAAGTGACGCTAATTTTGTCAGAGCTGAACCCCTTGTCTAAGATGGGATTTATACTCACATCTGCGAGCGCTTTCATACCACTCAGTTCCTCTCGATTGTACCCCTTCAGTTCCTGTGCATACTTTCTAGGTAGAAAAAGACGAACCCCATCAGGCGTATACAGTTGAAAAATACCGCCCCGAAACTATCGGCCGTAGTTAGTCCAGTTTTCGTATGCTGAAGAAGATGACTTAATGAGGCTCGATACCTTCTTGTAAGCATCAACCAAAAGAATGTCTGCTTGATGCTGAAATTTACGCATCAGGGTACTGGGCTTCTCGCCTTCAGCGCCATATATAGGATAATTAAATGTTTTCGGACCGGTGAAGAAAAGAGACCAGATTATCACTCCCGCAAGTAGTACTGTTGTTAAAGCAAGGGCGCCAAAGGTAGACACGAGTGAGTTTTCGAGGTCCATGATTGTATGAGTCTTGATTGAGCAGGTCTATGAGTTGCGTTGTACAAGGGGAACTACAGTTGGGTCAAAGCCCATGTTCTGATTATTCCGAAACACAGCTCAACAAGCGTAGATCTCTGGGCAAGGTGCGAAGATGTCGTATCTCTTCGAAAAGCAAAAGTGGACAACATCACCATAATACCAAGAAAGTCACAATATAATTTACGACTAACTCAGCTTTCATGTTATTGTACTATTCTTCAGGATTATTAGAGCTACATGTAACGTGGGGCTACGAACTGACAGCCTCAGATAACGATATTAAGTCAGCGTAATCTGCGGGGATTTGTACATGGTCGCTATTTTAGTCTGAGTACTAGAACGTATGGAATACTAGGCCTGGCGGAGTTACATTGAATTAGGTGAGTGTGAGTCAAATTTCTAGGACCTTATTATTAATCGTACAATATTATTGATCGAGAAGAACGGCGTTGGGGCTAGTACTTTGCTGCGACATAGGTAGGTAAAGCTATCAATGTTACATCTACCATATCTAGGGAATGTCTTGTCGTATTTGAGGTTAGCACAACATGTTACACCTTAGATAGTTCAGTCATTAATTACGTGAAAGGTCTCAGCTCAAGCCCTTGCCCATCCTACCTTGAACCAACAATGCTTCATAGAATACGAATCTGTCGTCTCGGGGCCAGAGCATATTTACGAAAGTTATAATCCTTTCTGGAAGGTGTTCGTACGCTAGTAATGTTTCAAGAGACTTGGATAATGCAGGTTGAATACTACAGAAGCAAGTGCGCCCCTCCCGTTAAATACCTACGTATGTCTAGTTTGACTTCGAATAAATAGTACATAGGAACCTATTTTATAACAACCTTCCACTCATGGCTGGGAGAGATTCACGCCTTGCAGGAATAAGTACCAGAAATATTCGCTGTTTCCTTTAGATACCTAATGCCGAACCAGGTCACACAAGGGTCTTCACCAGGCCCCGGCCTGGTGTATATACCCGAATCAAGGATTGACCTACGATCTGATGATGATATCGCCGCGCAGTTAAAGACTTTCAAAGAAGTGACATCGTCCGATAAGAATGTTTGGGCTTTTTGGAATACAGGATTTGATTCAATGCACCCATGGACGCAGCGCAATGTCATAAATTGGGTTCGCCGTCTGGGACCATCGTGGACAGTGCGTGTTTTGGACAAAGTACATGGTTCAGATGTAAATATCTCAAAGTTCGTGCCGGCCAAATACCTGCCCGAAGCTTTCAATGTCGGATCGATGACAGGACCCAATATTGGACCACATTCTGGCGATATGGTACGTTTACCACTTCTATATATATATGGAGGTGTTTGGATGGACGTGGGCATGATGCTCTTTCGACATTTGGACGATATTTGCTGGAATGCTATTGAAGATCCTCTAAATCCTTATGAGATGGCTGGGATGTCAATAGAGATCAATCCAGGGGCAACAAATATGCTCAATGGCTTTATTGCGGCGAAACGGGGCAACGGATTTATCAAGCGATGGCACGATATATACATGGAAGTTTGGAAGAATGGCCGAACTGAACAAACTGGTCTACATAGACACCCATTGTTAAATCATTTACCTATCCTTTACGCACCAACTAACCATCTCAACCTGCCCGGTGCATTGAAAATTGGACCCGAAGATTTCACCGATTATCTGGGTCATTTCCAGTGTTTCGAACGTTTACGCAAGCTCGTGGATCATATTGATGGATTTGATGGACCAAAGTATCATCGGGAGAATATTTTTATGCTCCCAGCAATGACTGAGACATGGAAGTTTCAACTTCTGACCGCATGGAATGGTAAAAGACAGTTCGAGCTTTTGAGCACGAAGAAAGATGTCGAAGATGACTCGGAGAAAACAGAGTTGTACCATGAAGCTAATGATTTTGTTCTCGACTTGCTGGCCAACACATCGACAATGAAGCTCTCACATGGCCCTCCAGGTGCTCTCGATTCTTTCCTTGCAGATATTTGGGACCACAAGGACAATCACGATAAGGACATTGAACCAGGAACATTTGCCGCTTTCCTTCGTTATGGCAGCATTCACTTTGATCAAACACGGATCGTGCATCCAGCACCGGTACCCTCCTCGTCGGAAAAGACCTTTAATATTGCCGTCCTCCAACCCTATAGGGAACCAGAGGGAGTCCTTACCTAGGACCGCGGTCGTAGGCACTACATCAGACATGAGGTTGTTAGACTTGATGTTATCTATTCGAAGATTCAGAGTATCATATTATCTATCACTCATACATATGCAAGGTGCTGAAAAGAGCCTACATGGAGTCAAAGACCAATCAACGACTTTGATAAGTATTATTATTCGTACGGTAAAATGTTCCTTCTCTATTTTTCTTCTATGACGCTTATCTAAATCAGGCGAGATCTTTCATTACGATGGCATTTCCACACATGTTCGGTGTATAAAACCAAGGAAGCTTGGGTAAAATGTACCGAGAACGTGTGAGCAAAATCCCAAGCAATTCGCTACCCCTTTTAGGAATTTCCTATACTTGGCTCCACTGATCATTTCAGGTCCCGTATTGATTGAGTACGTGCATTCTAAAAGCATCCGCACGCTAATGAGACAAATAGCAAGCTACCTTTTATGATTCCCTGAGCCGAATCAGCGAAATGCGTGCTCAACCACATCCTCGAGTGATGCTCAATATGAGACGTTGTTGAATAGATATGAAACGGATTCGCCGTTGTGAGTTCTTCGTACAGCCTACGATGAGAGTGTGTCCGGTTAGCACTGATATGCGAACGACTCTACCATCCGTTGGATAGCGAATACCAGGCCTCACACATACCTCAGCTAAAACTCCTGAAACATCAATAACCTTAATTTTCGGGCATCGTGCAATTTTGTCGCCCACTACATTAGGATTGCGATTAGTATTCAATATTAGGAACCTAAGTTGACCTAGAATCCTTACATGGAACAGCTGGGAACAATTTGAAACGTTAGCATCGTTGTAGAAGGACGAAGTCAACAGACACAAGCAAAGAGAGAATAAACCACTGGACATACTATTGGTGACAACCAAGCCGGACAGGCAAGAGTTATTGATCGTCTCAATCGCTGACCCGCTCAAAACCCCGTGAGTCACAATGGCATAAACTTCTCTTGCGCCATGCTCTTCAAGTGTCGAGGCCGCCTTTGCAAGCTATGTCAAACATTAGCAGTTTGAAGAATATCTATACACGTTTACCATACTGTTCCACAAGTATCTGCCATATCATCAATGAGAATAGCAGTTCTATTGGAAACGTCTCCAACCAAAATCATGCGTCCCACGACATTTGGTCGTGGTCGTTCTTTATGAATGAGAGCAAAGCCAACCCCTAGTCTGTCAGCCAAACTTGCTACTCGCTTCGCACCACCAGCATCCGGCGAGACAATAACACAGTTACTAGCATCAACGTTTCTCTTTACCCAATCCAAGACACACGGCTCAGCGAACAGGTTATCAACGGGCACGTTGAAGAAGCCCTGAATTTGCGAGGCATGCAAATCCATGGTAATGACATGTGTCTGGCAGGAGATGTCAAGTCAGGGTGACTGTCTTCTGCCAAATGTGATGGATCACTTACAGTCCCTGCTGACTGCAGCATATTTGCCACCAATCGCGCAGAGATTGGGGCGCGCGATTTGTCCTGAAGTTTGCGTAAGCAGGGATTGTGTGAGTTAACTTATACAGAAAGTAGTTAAGATATTCGCGACCATACTTTCTTATCCTGCCGTGCGTAGGGGTAATTTGGGATTACAGCAGTAATAGACCGTGCTGATGCAGTACGGCAGGCGTGTATCAGGTTAAGTAGCTCCATGAGTCCATCGTTGACAGTTCCAGGAGCGGTGGATTGCAGAATATAAACTTCATTGAGACATTAATCAGGAGCTGGAAAGAGCGAGGAAGTTTTCGACCCCGCGTCAAAGAAGCGTACCATCATCACCTCGGACCGACTCTCCGATACTGACGCTAATTTCCCCAATGGAAGAGGGTTGACAAAGGGTATTTGTCAGACTGATGCCAAGCCTGATGGGAAGGGTTGGAAGTCAGCGAAGGGAACAATCATGTCTCGACTCGAAAACTGCAAAATCTTTTTGATGCCTTTTGTCAGACGTACCGGTCTGCAACCTTTGCACTGAGATCGGGATGGGATGTCCCGGAAATCAACTTGATTTCATTCATGGTTCCCTCGGAAAGGCTCCTTCAAGATTTATGCGTTGGATTTCCGCTAGAGTATTTGATGACTGGCGAGGTGTGGCGTGCTCTACTGCGGTCATCCACATACGGGACAATATGAGGATGTAGCGTCCATAAAATCCTGGATCCAATTGCTGTTATACCACAACTGAGACTGGAATGTGTGACTGCATCCGGAAGAAACAGGCAGAAAATTGCAAACTATTCTGCCATTTTTGATAAACCATAGCAGCACGTGACTGGATGACAACATAGGCGGTAAGACAAACTGAGCAGCGGTTGTCCAATCATATTGCATACATTACACATCCAATCATCTCACCGAAAAAGGTTAGGGCTAGGGCTAGGGCTAGGGCTATGGTCTTTCGCTCTGATTCGTTGTTTTTTGACGGAATTTGCGATTGGCATGTGCTTTTGTTGACTATTCTAAAGGGCCGAATACAGTTAGCGTGTCACCATCACGGTGTGTCACTTTAGGGGCCCCATTCCAATCCATACAACAGCTTTTAGCTCTCAGGATGCCTCAGTCTATGCATCTAAACACAACCTAAAAGCTTACGAACATGGTCTAACATACACCACGTCCCAGATAGTCTGCTCGGTTATTTCCCCGTCTACAAAATTAGCATCCGAGCTGCTACTGTAGCATTCGATGCTCCCCATCCTTGTTTTCATGTTCCTTTTCAGGCTCCAGATGTCCCGAACGTCACTCGTTCAGATCGTCAAGCGTATTAAATTGAATATATGTGAGCAACAATATTGCATGAAGAAATAGACTGCCTTTCGGACATCCCAATAATGTCAACGCATCATTTACAGAGTTTGGAATGAAGATGACCTCAGCGGGCTTAGATGCCGATAGCGCGAAAAGCACTATTTCGGACAAACAGCTAGACCGAAATAACCGCTACAAGTGCGTCCATCGCAGAGCTGTGTGTTGAAGAGTTGGCTGAGGACACATATGGTCCTGCCCAGTCAATGCTAAGTTGATTGGTGGATGTATCACGGTCATTTGCCCAGATGCTAGTCGCGCAGGCTTCAATCACCTCTCTATAGAGGTCATGTGGAGACGCTCGATGTAAGAGTAGTAAGTTCCGTATGAATATTCCTTTGAACTGAGTGGCGTCTGGGGCGCAATTAGGTTCACATGTATCATGAATAACATGGTCCGAGTCGGCGAGCGCCGCGATGGCGGCTTGAGCAATAGTGTTCGCTGAGTGGATGTATGACTGGTTCGGTGACGCTCTATTGAGTTCGGCCAGGCCACCGAGGATAACGCCTTGGTTATAAGACCATCTGTGAAGCTCCGTTAATCGATCAATCGTGAAATGACTCTTGGCTCAAGAAACGTACACTGGCTGTCCATTGTTGACACAGTCGCTTGTTAAGCCATCGTTGATGGTGCCTTCCGAATTAATCATTCCAGTGGCTGCAAACCAATTCCATGCCTCTTCTGCCCATGCAATATACGTCGAAGCGCTATCAGACACCCTATTGGCGAGATGTGCAGCTAGTGAAATAAAGAGTTCACTGGCAATGGCGTTGACATAGTGATTAGTGGTCTCCCAATAGATGCCACCGTTTCCGCAATTCGTCCCCCATCCGCTAGCCTACAGCAGAGTTGAGTCAGTATATTCAACCCAGCAAGCGGACACGATACGACGGTCTTTAAACCCACAATCTGGTTGAAAATACCCTCCGCTAAGTTCAAGTATGTCTCGTTCCCCGTTACATCGTACGCAGCAATCCAGGCCAAACCCCACCATTCTGCGTCGTCATTTGCACCGTCCAGCCAGGACGTGGAGTTTGTAGGGTCAGCTGTAGCAACGATCGTATCATCAGGCCATCCAGCCGGGTAGGTTGTCTGCATGATGCCATGGGCGGTTATATTCTTCTCGATGCCAGCGCTTGGATTAACCGATGGAGCAACACTAAATGTTGTTTCGAAAATCTGAATTGCATCCTGGACAATACTAGCATCAACTGCCGCAAGGTCTGCGATGACTGTCATGGAATTGGCGCCATTCCACCATCCAGCAGTATCCCACAAACCAGTTGAAGGATTGTACCATTCTTGAAGTGTTGTAAAGGCTACGTGTGCATTCGAGACCTGTGCAGTGGCCTCTGCTATGAGTAACAGCACGGCAGAAGCAAGGGAACTGGACTTGGGTGCCATTGCAGCCACTTTTGCTTGTCTTGCATTCTCTGGTCCCATCCATGTTTACGAGTAGGAGCTCTTTGGCCTTTTATACAAGTCCTCCTGTGAACTGGCCATTTATGGGAATATCGTGGTCATTAGGCGGCTAGAATTCACCGGTCCTGGTATGTCGGAAATTTGCATAGGCATGGATGGTGTGGCATGTTCCGCGTCATGTAGCAGATAAACCGGCAGTGGCGCATTCCAAGTATTGCGTTCTACGTCCCGCGATGAGTGTGTTACATTCCAACACTCGCTTGACTCCTTTCCGTCTGACAAGATCCAAGCGAGGACGAGTAAGAACAGGAACATGAACTCTTCCTACCAACATTTTAGCGCCGCGGACAAGGATGACCCTCATGTGCACTAGTGCCAGGTACTAATGTATAGTCATTGGAGCAATAACCGGTGACGTCCTTAACCAAAGCGCTACGTACAAACGTACTAGTATTTCTAAGTCATTTTTCAAGACATCCAACCATACGCTGTGGTTCTTTCACTGATTGGTTTGTCAATGATGCCGGAACGAGGGGGACCGTCAGCGCAAATCTTACAACCCGTTACTAAATAATTACTACGTGCTTTGCAATAAACCCACGGTATAAATCAAATAATATTTGCAATCCATTGACATAATCACCTCAGAAATTAGGCTGTAAGCAATTGCGATGTGAAAAGAAGACATGACTACGTAGGACATAGTCAACTTTAAAACCCCATGCACACCCTACTTACGAGATAGATCTTGTCGAGTGCCATCTAGGGACTCAACAAAGGGAGGATGAATCCCAAGTGTAAACAAGACCAGTATAATATGTTCTCATGTACGCATTCTGCCGAAAGCTCTAGCATCGCCGACCAGCTTCTTGCGCTTGGTACCCGAGATGATAATATGCATATTCTGTGATAAGGCACGGGGGTAAATGACTCAACACGGTGTAACAGACGCATCCGAACAACCATCTCCGAGTTGATTAAGTTGATCATTTGCCACTACTGAAAATAACTTGGAAATCTGTTTTCCTCCCCTTTGATTTGTCCGGCTAAGTCGCACAAATTACTACCATGGCATACGAGTGACTCCAGAAGACCGATGGCCTGCATGAGGTCTAAAAGGATAACTGACCTAGTAGTTTCATGATAATTGGGAGGTTACATCCACACAATAATTGTTGGCAACGGTCAGTGATTAGTACAACATGCTTTTCTGACTCGGAATATTGAATATCGAGTCCTTCCTAAATCACCGTTCATCTCTACAGGCCACGTGTTGGTGGCTTTAGATATGAAGATCGTCGAGCTTGATGGTTTCAGGGGTTTCTAAATCAGTATGATGTGCGCCCTAACCCCAATCCTATATTTCAGGCAATTCCATATCCTCACTCAGTTGCTATGTACTTTGGGGCATATAAGTAACCTAACAATAGCTAAAGTGCCAGGGATCTCATCGGTAATAGCTCAGTGGTCAAGGGTTACGCTCTGAGAACAGCATGGAAATGATCTGGTAGATGTTTTGGTATTCTCGTTCGACGTAAGTAGCACATGAAGGATTATTGTCGATGAATTGATAGCTTGGGAGTCTATAAGACGACTGGAAAATCTGGTAAAAAGTGGACACCGTTTGATTATGGTCTTTGTGACGAGATTCTAATGCTAGGAGGTTCCCAATGCCATGGTGACTTGGCTTTAGGGGATGAGTTTGCTTCGGCTAGCAATATTTAGCCGACTAAATTCTATTAATCAGCTCGTCTCAGCATATCGTCTCCTTTCAAAAATATGGTTATACTGCGTGTAGGAAAATAAACGTGAAAGACAAAAAATAAAGAGATGATAACCCACCGAACCACATTCGAGACCAGTCGATTTAGCCCTAATTTCCTAATTTGATAATTTCGTCTCTTTGTTCAAGAACTGACAACCACAACTTCCAAATAATAAGTCCCGCAGTACTCTGAATACACGTCCTGGTCTACTCGAGACACAGGATAACACGTGGGAGGCAAAGAAGAATGTACAAAAGAATGGACTCGACCTTAGATCCATGGATGCTACTTGCCTCCATGGCTTTGTTTTACCCGGCGTAGCAGAACTGGAGATGTCGCTAGTAAATTGATCGCATAAATCGCCGAGACAATGCCATAAAAGCCAATTTATATCAATAAGAGGACTGTTTAAATTCCCAAGTAACTCTCTGGTGAACCCACAAGTCTTCAGCAATTCTCATATTACCTTTGCTCTTACAAACTCAAGTCTATATATAAAGAGTTCATTATCATACAGTGCAGCATAAAACTCGCTTCCCATAGTTGACCTTGGGTTTTCAATCCATCAGGCTACTTTCTAGAATGCCTTCAACAAATTATCCCAGATGCCACAGATTCAGTAATTGAATATGTAAAAACCGTTCTTTGTCCGCTGGTATTCAATGGAAGTCAGCAATACCTAACTGAAAACGCTCGTGAAATACAGACCATGACTGATGCGGCATTCGTCTGCAACACGAGGTACATTGACCTTGCATGTAAACGCATTGGAGCAAGAAGATACTTATCTGATGTCGTGCCTGGACTGCATGCACGGGACTTGTATTACACATTCTTCAACGACGACGGGATAGTGAATATTACACTAGCACGACAAATGCAGCGACTATTCACAAAATTTGCCAAATCTGGTATCCTGGACGGACTGGATGTGCCAAAGCTGCCACTGTATGGAGAAAGTTCAACCTTGTGGTCAATTCAACGCGGTATGCCAGTTCCTGACGATGCGGCTACCCCAGAATGCGATTGGTGGCAAGAGGCGCATTACTTATCAGGTTGGTAGACCCTATCAAGATGGAAGATATAAATGTTGCTATATCGAACTTGTTCGTTTTACTTCTGTTCCGGTTACTTGCACGTTTCCAAGGTTTCCAAGATTGTATACTATTCAAATAATTTGAACATATGAACGAAGTTCAAGGTCAAATAGCACAATCAATTGCCGGAAATATTGAAATAAGCTGAATCGTATGCTTTGTAGGGGATTTGGTTCGACGAAACATACGCCTGATGTCTGATAATGAGGGATCATAGAGAAGATACGGTTCACTAGATTAAAATGCACCAAAACTGAATATCCAGATGGGATAACGGCATTGACATCCATGGATCTGGAGCTCATAGCCTGACACAGGATTGTTCATAGTCAACCTATCGTGGGAAGAAATTCTAATAGGGAGTCCAGTGTCCCACCTCAGGTCTGCGGCTCGATGTCCTTTTGCAAACAAAAGGAACACCAAAAGTAGAAAGAGCCCGAAGAAGTTTGTTGCGAAGAACAATAATTGAGATCTCCTCGGGTCTTTGAAAGCCTGAACAATGAGTGGGGGCTGGAAGTTCGTATCAAACCCAACGTCTGTAACGTTACAACGTTGTACGCATATATGGTTCTCTTTTATTCAAGATCTGAGCTAGCGTCTAGGAACTGCATATAAACTTCCGATATTGACTTGCTTCACCAAATATAGAAAAGACTCTACTCTGTACCAAATTACGCTTTTGCTAGGGGTGAGTCTACGCATCTCCACACTGTTTCGGCACATGTCGGCCCCATTGCCCCATAGCGGTCCTTGCAAACAGTTGCCCAATAATATGACTAGTCGAGAGACAAATCCTAGAGTCCTCCAGTTGACTACAGATTTGAAAACACGGTCTAGTTGTAACTTCTGTAACCGACTCCGAGATTATGTTGGTTGCGGCTGGACGCATCCTAACATAACGACCGGAATGTACATCCACATGCAGGGGTATAAATATGTAGGGATCTCTCCTACTTGGAAAGTATTTTTTTGTTTAATTATAATTTTGTCCACGATTTTATTCTCCCCTCTTTACAGATTTCATCACATCTACAACATGAAGACCACCATTTTATCCGCTGCCTGTCTGGTGCCTTTCAGCGCGGCGACCGATGTCTTGTTACCTCTATATGTTTATCCTCTGTCGGGTGCCTGGGACGCAGTCTATAACGCTGCCTCGGCATACCCAGATGTGACGTTCAACGTGATCGTGAACCCTGACTCTGGACCTGGAGCTGGGCGTGAGTATCATTTCGCCTTCCATCTATCAAAGAAGAGATTGATGGTTGCTTGATACTGAGTGACACTCAAACAGAGTACCCTGATAGCACAACTATTCCAGCGATTAATAAGCTGAACTCGTACCCCAACGTGCAGACCCTCGGATACGTACACACATCTTACGCATCGCAGAGCGTCAGCAAAGTAGAAAGCAACGTCAGCGTCTACGCCGGCTGGGCTAGCTACTCTGAAAGCAACATTGCCGTTAAAGGCATCTTCTTCGACGAAGCACCTAACAATGACGATCCCACCTCAACGGACTATATGTCTAACGCAGCGTCATACGCACGCGGCCTAGGATTGGACTGTATTATCTTCAACCCTGGAGCCTTGACCACTGCCACCGCTTACTATGATGCTGCTGATTTGATTGTGAACGAGGAGATTGCTTATTCGTCATACTCCAAGTCCAGCACGGTTGATGTTATCCCAAGCCAGTACAGAAACCAGTCTGCTATTATTCTCCACGATACTCCTTCCGGTGCCGATATCTCGTCGTTGGTAAGCACTATTGTCGGCGCCGGTATCGCCGCATTCTATGCGACGGAGGACTGCTGCTATAACAGTATCACTACCTCGTTGCTGGACAGTATTTCCTCTTCCCTAGAGAACGCTTAGGTGTTACGGAGTGGTTTGTCTGGAGTTTGCAGAAAGATTGTCACTTTTGCCATCAACCAATCAGATTGAATCATATTCTTATGAGAGGACCCACTCAAAGCTTATCTATATTTCAATCAATCATATTCGTTCGTTACAGAAGCCGGAAACAATAGGCCAATCAGAAGATGAGTTGAAGTGGGACCTCCCGTCCTTTAATCAGTTTAGGCTTTTATTCATCGAACAATGGGAGAATGTCACGAGGTCTTGATGTACCTAGATAGATAAAGACATCTCGATCGCTCCAATATCTCCAGATATGCGCCTCGCTCTAGAATATTCAAGAACAAGGCTTCGGTTGTTCGTAACTCGATTGAACTGTCCTTAGATGATGAAAACTACACTAATTGTTCCCGAGGAGCAACGTTTGGGTTCGGTGAAATTTCTATGTCAAATAATATCCTTGCCGCTGTCTGCTCGGACAAACCAAAACATTCGTCATGGACAAATACCAACAGGTCAAATATATGGGCAGTCAAAACGCCATTGATTCATATTGGGTATAAACAGTAACCCGCTACTTATGATGATGTTTGTGCATATGATACAAAATGATTCGTGTAGAATCCCAATACATTGGTATATATGGAATGTGCGGTTGAATGTGTGGTTGAAACCAAGACACTCTAATTCAAAAGGTATTAATAGCAATGTAGAGAAATACCGATCAAAATGCAGATGACTAACAATAACCCTTATAATGATGCTGCATGCTTTCAACACTAAGCGATTGAGCGCAGTAGTCGCATGGGGAGCGCCTTGACCCATTCGCCCCAAGTGTCATATTTGACGCGAGGCGCAAGATCAACGTCAAGAGCTGTATCACGGATTCCGGTGAAGACGTCGATTTCGTCAACAGATCTCCAGAGTTTCCAACCACGCTTCTCGACTGTGGGGTCCTTCGTCCAGGCGCTGTAAATCCTCCAGAACGCATAAAGAGCAATGACAATAGGTGCAGCAAGATAGTTTTCAAAGAAGGCCTGAACGTCCAATGGCTGAACCGAGACGTAGAACTCCGCGATCAGACAAAGGATGTTGAGTCCAAGACCAATGTAACTGCCATAAACGCCCCAAGGAGCGACGTATGCCAACTCATCAGTACTACGACCGTTGTACTTCCAAGCTGCCCGGAAACGAATGTGCGCAAGGCAAACTGAACCCCACACGAAGAAGTTGGAGATACCAGATAAGGCCAAAAGCCACGTGAAAATCTGGCTACCAGAAGATGCCTCATTGATGAAAGCAAGGAAACCAAATGCGATTTGAAGCAAAACACAGTAGATAGGGCGACCATGCTTGTCGATGTAAGCGAAGAATTTTGGTGCCATTCCCTTCTCTGCCATGGCTTGAATGGTACGTGTGGAACCGAACGTGGCTGAGTTTGCAACGCTGATGACAGACAGAGTGATGACAACATTCATGACCGACGGCAAACCGCTAATACCGGCATTTTTGATAGAGACGACGAATGGCGAGTAAGAAGTGTTGCCAGCACCGGAAGCATTCAACAGGTAATCAGCATCATGTGGAACGATCAACCCGACGATAAGAGTGCCGATAACGTAGAAGAGCATGATACGCCAAAAGACCTGCTTACAGGCCTTGGGGATAGACTTTGCAGGGTTGGCGGATTCGGCAGCAGCAAGACCAGACATCTCTGTACCTCCGAAGGCAAATGCAGCAGTCGTAAACACAGAGCAGAAACCAACAAAATCCGTGAAAGCGCCAGGGTTATGCCAGTATTTTCCGCCAATGTAACCACCGACCGGAGCACCGCCGCAGTCAATGACGATTCCGAGAATGATAAAGCCTGTTAAAGCGGTAACTTTGATGATACTGAGGATGAATTCAACTGTATGAGACGTGGTGTTAGCGCTATTCAGACCGACCTTTGAAAGCAGACAGAAAAATTTCTCTTACCTTCACCATATCCACGCACGCCAAAGACCTGGATGACGGATAGAACGGTAAGAAAGACGGCAATCCAGATGCCAATGTTGAGATCATCGCGCCAGTATCGAATGGTGAGACCAGCAGCAGTGATTTCGAAAGGCAGAATAACCAGCCAATTGATGGCATAGTCCCAACCCATAGCAAAACCCCTTCGTTGATCTGTCAGTTGAAGATGTACTTGGGACTGCGGTAGATACAAGGAAACTCACCAAGAGGGGTCAAGGAAACGAAGAGAGTAATCGAAGTAAGCACCGTTAACCGGATACATGACAGCCAATTCACCCAGTGCCCACATGGTCTGGAGAAGCATGAAGCCAACAATGAGATAGCAAATGAGCTACACATGCATTAGTATGGTCCGAATAGAACATGCCATAAATATTTGATGGCTTTTTTTCATTTTCTCCTGCATTTTGATAAGCACTTACCAGAGAACCTGGACCACCAGCACGCAAAGCAGCACCAGTATTGACGAAAAGACCAGCACCAATCGCACCACCAATAGCAATCATTTGCATGTGACGGTTGTGAAGGTTTCTATGGAGAGGGGCGATTTTCCCCTCTGCTGATTCGACATCACTATGAGGCGACTCGTTGACATCTTTGGATTCATAGACCGGGGGCTTCTGGTGGCCCGGTTCGACTTCCGACATCTTGAACCAGGTGGAACGGCGACGAGAGGGTAAGAGGACGAGGGATGAAAACGTCAGACCGGGGAGGGAACAAAAAGAAGAGTCGCAGTAATTAGGATGCCGGGGTCTGTCTTCTTATATACAAGCCCTTTTGCACTCGAGCCTTGCCGACGAGATACTTAATCAGGCCTGATAAGACCCCAGCCGCAAGGGAGCATTCACCATGAGCGCGATACAAGGGAAAAGCCAGTAAGAAGCTCCGGACCGCACTATGATATTGTGTTAACACCCAAATGGCAGGCTAAAAAGACGCCATGGCGGGCCAAATATGGGTGGCAATGTGGGAAGAAACAGAACACGCCTTAAGCCATAGATAAGACTATTCCTATTTTCACAACCTCATGGCAAATGTTAAACAAAGAGGGCTTAGTACTAACACGCTTAGAGCAAGCCTTTCCTTATCAGGGAAGATTCCGGAATACACTAAATTCCTTCAGAAACTCAGATCGAGACGATTGCATTGTTCCAGTTCTGGGTGATACGAACTCCATACTAGTAGCAAGGGGGTTTGTATACGAAGCACTGAGGATGGTACGTACAACAGGCTGTGGCGCGAATTCGGTGTCATGCATGATACCGTCCCGTGCAATATCGTTCTTGGTTGTACCTAGCGTATGGGGTGGTGGCAGATGCGTGGTGGCCTGGTTGATAACCTGATCTTCACCATGAATAGAGCACTCGGATCCCCCGTCGTTATCAGACCGGTGGATCGACACCCTTGGTATGCTTAAGACAGTCAAAGTTTATATTCGTAGGTGCATTTTGAAGCTTGACTTTTAGCGACGTCAAGGTTTCTATCGAGCCCATCTACCATTCTCTTGGTTCTACGGAGAAATTGAGATGAGAGACGACGTGTTCAATACTGCTAGGAAGCAGTTGCCTGTAGATTCTCCCTATAATCCCAGTCAATTCCTTAGACAGGTATGGTGGGTTTGCCCAACCGGTAAATTATGAATGAATAAATTGTGCCCTTCAGGGTCTTCTCCGCATAATACGTACCATACGACATTTGAGTACGGACTCTTTGGGGGCGTAAAACGGCGAGAAGTAAAAACTGAAATTTCAGATAGAATACCGACGAATTGCTGGCATCCAGGTAATGACAGAGACGTACGTACAGAGAGTATGGAGTATAAATACACTAGAAGTAATAAGCCAATAATGCGCATTTAGGTTGTATCCACGCTCAAAATAGCTCCGATAAGAAAACTCATCATGTTTGGCTGGTGGATTTGACACGGAGCCCGCTAACTGTAACCGCACGACTCCATATTAATTGGTAGACGATCAGGACCAACATGAGATAAGCAAGCCCATTCATCGTACAACAGGTCCATGCACATACATAGAGTAGTATCAGCATGAATCAATCCTCCGATAAACACGGCAGCCACTACTCGCTACGTACTAGCACTCTGAAGATAAGGAATCATAGAATTGGTCAATTTATTTTCGCGGACCTCCGAAAGTTCACCATAATAATATTCACTCATCGAGCCAATTGCGGCTCGCCAGATTTTCGTCTCATGTTGATGGAAATTATGGATAGCCTTTCGGGGTTTCGATTAATATTGTTCCACTGATCTCCTGTTCCCTGGAACTCTGTTGTCCGGCATCTGAAAATTCCCTTCTTTTTTACTTCAAACCAAAACCCGCAGACGTGACAACGATTGCGCCATCACGCGTGATCCTCTATGGTGTAAGCGCCCCCTGACCCTGAAGGACTAGCCACAATAATGCGAAATTATTCGCGATGGTGGTGGTTAAGCCTCCTGACCCAGTCTTATCAACAGCAGCTAGGATCAGCCACGCGGAGACTCCGAGGCTAAGCGATCACTGTTGAGCAGTGTATCACGGAATCACCCACTATGCGAGTAGGGATATTTCCTAACTACACAAGTTCGAAGATGATGCTGTACCTAACTGGTAGAAGAGCGAATTGGGTTAGTAGCGCCACCACGTAGTGGCGCTAAAAATCCTTATCATTGTCAGACCGGCTATACCTGGAGCTGAATGGCAATGGTTTGACTTCTTGAATTGTGACTTCCGCTACTTTGGAATTGGTAGTGGGCTGATAGATTCACCGTTATCGCCTTGGCATGTTGGATTCGGTGATAGTACTAGCTCTGTTCAATCAGTTCTGGCGTAGTGAGGATTGCTCTACTTGGTTGTTGACAATGAGAGTTTGTGATGGAGGTTTCGGAATGTCACTCACAGGTCCTAGAGTGCACAACGTGGCTTTCTCCCTAACCCTCCTGGGTAGGTAATCCGGGGTTGGGATTCGCCTGGAGAAACTGCCAACCAGCGTTCGATATGATATCGCAAACCTATTTCCATCACAACATAGAAATGCGTAACCACGCGAGCCCGGCACCCGTAGCAGACGGCTCGCGTCGTTTCGTGTCCTCAGATCATGTTGAGGTTCATACTAAATAGTATGCAGCTTTGAATGCAGTTCGAAAAGCAGTCCGTCCCTGATCATCCTAGGATTCTTCTGGCAAAATTTTGGGCGCATGGCTAAGAAATAGAAGCACGGTCGAGTCTGCATTAGTCTATGCTGATCGCATCTTCAGATCCTAGTGTCACGAAACATAGGCATACACCCGAAAAGCCAAGATCAGCATGCATGCAAGGCCCATAGGCTCGGTATAAAGCGAACGAGATTCCCATCTCGAGTTTCGAGTGAGAGTTTGCTTAGCTGTTGAGATAATACCGAGGAATAGAGTACTGACAGCTGTCATGGGTGACAGGTTAGATGTTTGTCAACTTTCCATCAGTCAGTCACAATCCATGCTTGGCCTCGTATCGTCCAACAATTCGCGAATGATTAGTATGAGCACACAGCACAGGCTAGTTCGGCAAGCAACATGGGAATCAGCCTCGTGTCGTCTTCGGCTGCCTGGGCTAGACAACGCTATTCTCACGCATTCTGTACACATCCGAATCGTAAGCATCCCTGTCGAGGTTCATCGATTTTTTCAGTTGGCACTATCAGCGCTGTGAGTATAAAAAGCAATAAAGAGGTATCACTACCCGCCACGGCGATTATCGAGCATCTACCTAGCCCTGGTGCGGTCTGCCCAAACAGGAGCTTTGGAGAGTACGTATGACTTGCTTGTTGACATGAATACTCCAACAACAGAGCCAGCCCAACTGATTAAATAACGAAATCCAATTTTCCATAATGTCATTCGAGCAATCACTGGGAATTTATAAAGATTTGCAAGTGACTCATTTTCATATGAGTATTTAGTCCGTCGCATTAACACCCATGGCCCCACCATGTCAAGCAAAGGGCGTGGGGGACTCCTTCGATCAGTGGAGAATGAAAATTTATGCTGTTAAATTTATTCCTGTAAGGTCGAAATAAGCATTGTTTATTGATATTTCTACTACTAATTCTACCAAGGCTTATTGGTATAGCACATTTTATCTCTCTCCCTCCGTACTTCTACCTTGTCCACTAGACCCAATGGCATCAACTACCCGGACGTCCCTGGTTTTTCAACATGATGCCAAGCTCAATCAGCTTGAGACAACTGTGATATTAGTTAGGCCTTTCGGCGACATCGAAGAGTTAAATCGTCAGACTTTCAAAATTGGCGGAAATGAGGACTATGTCGTGGTGACTGAAAAAACAATATTTCACCCGCAGGGTGGCGGCCAACCGTGTGATGTCGGTTCGATGATTGGGAGTACAGGCCTCATTTTTACGGTCACTGCTGTTCGTATGGATGCCGTGTATGATGGGCAGGTTATGCATCTAGGGAACTTCAAAAGTGAAGATGCTGCATCATCCGTCAAGACATTCAACAGTGGGGAGAATATTCAACAAGCTATCGATGTTGACAAGCGCCTACTATACTCCCGACTTCATACGGCAGGGCATGTTCTAGGCGCATCTGTTAGGCATCTCGTCAAAAATGAGGTCAAGGACTTTGCAGAGCTAAAAGCATCACATTTTCCAGGCGCGGCAGCTTGCGAGTTCCAAGGTCTGATTGACGGCAAATGGAAGGATGCTATCCAGCAGAAGGTCGATGACTCTATCGCCGCTAAACTGCTCGTAAGCGTGGAGTGGTGGGATGAGAATGAATTTCGCAGGAGGGGCCTTGATTATATGATACCAGACAGTAGTCTGGTGGCCCCGGGCGAAAAGTTTCGCGTGGTCAATATTGCCGGCCTAGATGTCTATCCCTGTGGTGGGACACATGTCGAGACGACAGATCTGTGTGGTCGTACGACGGTGAGAAAGATAACGCGCAAACAAGGACAATCCAAAATCAGTTATTCTGTTGATTAAGAGCATAGACTACATACGAATGATGGATGCTGAACGATACATCTCGTCTGCTACTCTGTACCATTTCTGTGGGTGTGAAAAGGCCAAGTTATGTATATTTCGCCTTCCAACAACCTTGTCACACCGGTGGAATCTGTCCGTTGCAGTATAAACGCTGGAACCGATCCGAATCTGTGAAGCTATCCGTTTCCATGACCACACCTGCGCTACAGCGTCAACTCCCAATATTCGCCAGTCAGTGGTACACCGAATGATTCGTGTTTCTCTGACCGTACCAGCTTATAGCCTTCTCTTTGATAAATTCGTCTCGCAGAAAATAGCATACTTTGTGTCCAGAGTCCTATTTTTGTATAACCAGCTTCCCGTGCAAAACGCGTGCACTGTCTAACCAAGACCGTCCCTAACCCCATCCCCTGCGATTTCGGTTCGACATATAAGAGTCGAAGCTTGGCGATCTTCGAATTAGTAACTGACTCTTTGTCTTTGACAACCATCACACCACCCAGGAACGCTCCGTCGCTTTTGTTCTCTGCGATCCAGCAACATTCCTTGCTCGGGTCATAAGAATCGACAAAGTCCCCGACGATCCGTGCGACTAGACCCTCAAAACGAATGCCCCATTGATACTGTTCGTCGTAGAAAACTCCTTGCCGATGCACCATGTATCCCAAGTCTCCGGCGCGAAAAGGCCGCAAAGTAAATGGTGATGCATCTGTTTTATCTGCCAAAAAGTCGATTTTTGTTTTTGTGGCGTCGGTGGAGGTGGATTGATCCATTTTATGTTCCTAATGAGCAGTTAATGTATGTGTTTGTTATGCTTCAGCATCCGCGCATCAACGATAATACCTGAGCCATAAGTATAATTTGAGCGCAATATCTTGCAAATGATAACGAACCGTTGTCTGGACTTGGGACAATAAATAGGAACGGTCTAGCAATATTGCGAAACGGACCCTGTTCAAATGCGGAGTTCGGATATGTCATCCAAAGGGCGTAGAGTAAAGTTTTATTGAGTGGATCTACTGCCACATCTCCAATTATGAGGGTATAATGTGGGTAGTTTATCTGCTCCTTTGCTGGATTGTTAACGTCCATAACCATCGGACAGTACATGGTCATTGACTGCGTTGACATGGGCGATAATGGATCAGTGTATTCCCGAATCCAAGAATGCACTTAGATATGTAATTCTTCGCTGAAAGTGATGTTCCATCTCGTCGGAGATAAGACCTATAAGTTAAGCATCTTTTCATTGTATCTCAGAGAGCGAGTTTCATATCTAGGGAACGGCATCATCAGCGAGAAATTGTTTTGTTATTTACCAGGTAATGCGATGTCGAAAACATCCAGGTGTAAAGTCTGTCATAACCGACTCTGACATAGGTAGACCCAGAAAATCTCAATTCGATCGCAATGCCGTTTCCAGTTACTTGCACATATATCTACATAATTCTTTGCATCCGTTACCACCTAGGTGCATACATAGTTCTTATATATAAAATTTCGGAGTGAATAGTTACAAGTAAAATAAGTTCTGCATGGAAAGAAAGGAAATGCGTTGTACAGAAAACAAAAAAACCAAACAACCATAATGTCAAAGTGACACAAATGAAAATAGACATAGGCTGAAGACATTAGTTTCGCTCTGCAGATCTGCGTAATAGCTCTTGAAGGACGTTAGACGTGACACCAGCAATGTAATGCATTGTCATAGTTCCAGTTCGCAAGCCCAATGATACAATTCCATCGATTCAAGTGAGATCGCGGCGCCTCCCTCTGCCGTCTGGAAATACACCATATCAATTCTGGTTTTGGGACAAACGTCGCAGTCTTCGGAATGCCAGCCTACGAGGCGGAAGAAGCTAAAGTGACTGAGCCTTCCGGATGTACCCCAGTCGATCGATCTCATCACCCGTAGACGCACCATGAATGGCGTAATAGGCACCGATGATGTCCTCTGGTCAGATGCTACGAAATACAAATTCCACACTAGGATCGGCTTTGGCATGACAACCTTTTCCATCGGCCCTCCCACAACTTGTGGCACCAACTCCAAAGAGTTTGTTCGGTGGTCGACCGCAGCCTCACCAGAGATTACCAAAATTCCCTTGGTAAACAATTCCCCTGGTGAAAGCTTCTAGAAGTGGCACCTCTGGTTATCGCATCCTACTTCATCCCTGTGAGGACGTCCTGAACCATGAGCGGTGAGACACATAAACTAGCCAAAACATTTCGTACGCATCCAAAAGCTTTGACGAAGGGTATTTTACGCGACACGAAGATAAATAACGTCCTATATGAGACCTAAGTCGGTTCCGTACGTTTGAGGATTGTGATCACAAATCACTTCATAATTTCCGGCGACATCTCTATGCAATCAGAAGTTGAGGGACAGCATTGACCGTTCCGCGTATCTCATGGCTTCTCCCAGATATGAATGATCCCCACCAGGTATTATCCTCAGTATGAGCCCATATTTGCTCTAGAATCAACCGGGTGTCCGTGAAAAGAGAATATGTCGTTTTAGATAGCATTTTAGCACAGAATACTCTGCAAAAATGTCGATCATCTTCAGACTGCGTTTCAGCCCCGGCAAGGAAGAGGGGGAGAAGAACCTGCTTTTGTAGATCTGATTCTTCTCGGATGCAGCTGATATGGTCAAGTATTAATCTGGAAAAATACATGATCTTCGGCGATCGTTCGTGTTCAAGAAACACACGATTTGCATAAAGTAAGACGCATTTTCTCCAGGCTTCGAAGAGATGATATGTACTTGTAGAGACTGACACATCATCTGCATTTCCCATATCATTATGGCTGTATATGTGGCGATAATCGTTTTCCATACTCGTTATCCTTTGCACAAGTTTGTGGATAGTTGATAGATCGAATGGTTTGTGACTCGGACGCGTGGATCTTTCATATTCGAATGCCAGCAGGGAAAGATCATACATTACTTGGACAACAGATGGTGGACACCCTGTCAGCCCCAAAATACTCCAGCCGTCGGTGTAATCATACTTGGACAGCTGAGTAAGGTAGGTTTTGGAGAACACCGGCATTTGGCGATGTATGAATGACAAACTAACATCTCGCCTAAAAGAGAAGGAAAATTAACATTAGGCTGTCACAAAAAGAGTGGCTATGTCCTGGAAACTAACCACACAAGCAGTAGTATTTGGGCTCTAGACTTGGACGATATTGTGTCTAGCATACCAACTCCCCCGCACATTTCAATCAAGTTGAAAGCACCATGGATATGGATACACCATTTGCTGATCGCGGACTGGGTCATCTGATTAATTAATGTGAGTAAATGAAGCCCTTTCCTTTCTAACTAATTGGAATGGATTGTTGACCAACTTCAAAGTGCATGAGTATCAAGAGCGTATCTAGCAGCGCAAGGTTTACATTAGGCTTGTTCAGTGCTGCCTGGTATAGTAATAAGGCTGACGAATGGTGGTTTGCAGCTTCAAGAGAGAGATCCGCATCCTTTGAGTCTGTAGATTCGAAAGCCATATGATGTAGGGAAAGAGCGAGAATGGCGTGAAGAAGAAAGCGTGATCCCTGGCTGCTCTCTTGCCGACAACGGAGGGGATTTGCCATACAGTCTTGTGTCAATGGGATTGAACATAGTTTGATGTCATCTAGATAGTAATGTTAGAATTCCTCTCGTTTCTTATTGGGGCATTATTTTTATTCACAGAGATCGAGCAGTGGCGAGAACTTTTGCGACAAATCTGTGTATTGGATGATGAATGGTCCATATGAAGCATCCCTATCCAAGCCGCTCGAGGGTGAACAAGACTCATCCGAATCATTGCACATGACATTCGCGTGCCGGTTCTGGAAATTTGTCTGTACGATTTTGAAGTGGTGATGCCGGCGGCGCCGGGTTTTTTTCTTTGTGCCCTCTTTGTCTCTGACTTTATCGGGAGTGCATGACCTCGGTCTTCTAGGAGAGGATTTGACGACAGTCCGCCACTTCAGCAGTCTTGTATTCCCCATACTTGCTGTCAAGATGGAAAGCTCAATGTATTCGGGAGCAAAAGACGGGGTCGGGCCGTCGGAGATGGAGAATATATGTATGGATTAGATACTCTCTTATCAACAGGCCTCGGGCCAATCATATGGAAGCGCTGAAGTGACTGATACTGCGTTCTCATTGGCCAGATAGCGCGGAGTACTGGAAGAATCTAGATTCAAGAATTAGTATGTATTTGCTTTTCAGATGTTGATAATAATAATATTGATAATATAATTACGATTATAACATCTTCGATTCTATATTCTCCATTCTGAGCTTATTCGATTGGGTTTGCACGTGTGAGCCTATCAAAGTCAAAGTCCTTAACGTTGCCGTTTTAGGAAATTTTTGTTATCTGCCATCACCCCCGGGACCGGAACTGGGGAGGAATCCGCTGTTTGGTCTCGATGCGAGTTAAAATAAACAATAGCAGCACTTACTACTTACTGTGTGTAACTCTCTCCTTTTCCCACGCACGTCTATGCCTTTGCCCGTGATCCGCCGTCCTCACCCTCGCTCGCGGTTCGGTTGTTTTGTCTGCCGAGCACGGCACAAGAAATGCGATGAGCGGCATCCTCTATGTTCTGCCTGCGACCGAAATCAACTGGTCTGTTCGTGGCCAGCAGCCGCGTCGAAGATTTCGAGTGGAGCTGAGCTGCCTCCTCTTCCGAAAGCATTGCGTGGACAGGGTCCTGCGTCTGACCTCCTTCGCTATTACATCGACTGTACTGCTCCTCGACTTGCGGGGAAAGTCGATCCAGAAAATCCGTTTGTAACCTACAATCTCCCTATCGCCTGGTCCAATGACCTTTTGCTGCATGTTATTCTTGCCACAAGCGCGTCACACTTAGCATATATTTCTAGTCAATATGAATTAGTTGCCCAGGGATATTACGCGACTACGTGAAAAAGTTGAACAAGGTATTGGCAACACCGCCGGATGACACTTCTGGCAAGCTTAATTTGCTAAGTACCATCCTCGCTTTATGCTTCTTTGAGGTACGCGGACCACGGGTAGTGCAACGTCACTGGGAGTTGACATCGGTACAGGTGGTCAGCTGTAATCGTCAGGGCGCTTTATTTCATCATCTTCGTGCATCACGGGTTATAATTGCAGAGCTCCAGACCAAGCAGATTCAACTGGACCAGGCGCTTTTTGGGTTTTGCTTGGAGCAATACTGCTATCTAGCAATCGTGTCTAACATCACCCACGGCGCCAACAGCTGCAATGGAGAAAGAAATACCGAATTTTTGGAGATACCCCTGAGACATTTAAATTTTGGATCTAAGATTTATGGATGTATGTTTGGCTGCTCCCACCAACTCTTCGAAGTCATCCCTCGAATCGCATGCCTGGCAAAGTGTCACTCGTTTTCAAACCATCGAGCCAATGAATCACGCACGAAGGATTTTGAAATACTTGAGCGGCGAATAGAGAATTGGCAACCAACACTCGGATTACAGCAGTCATGGTTGAACAGTCCCCAGAGGATAGAAGAGTTGCAAATAGCTGGAAATGCCTATCAACAGGCCTGTCTTATCTTCCTCCATACGTCCTTCCACGGACCCCATCCCCCGGATACACATTTGTTTGCTAGAGTGGATGTTTGTACAGAAAAGTTCTTGAATTATTTTGGGCAGTTATCTACCGAATCTCCTGCTTGGACGACGATGATGTGGCCGATGATTATTGTCGGCTCTTGCCTACGAACTGCCCGTCAACGCCGCATATTTACTGATATTGTGAACAAGTCCACCTTCCAGATGCGTATCGTTGATAGCACGCTTCGATTCATCCAGTGGGTTTGGGAAGCCTATGATTATGACCAGTCAACTTATGGGCCCTACAGTATTGAACGTATTATAAGAACTAAAAAATTCAACATTTGTGTTGCCTAAACATAAATTCTATTATTTGTCTTGTTTTCTCCCTTCCTTTCCTTGCTCTCTAGTGGAGTAAAATAAAGGCGACCTTGACAAATAAAACCTACATAAAGCAGATCGAATACTGCGCTCAGAATAGATCTTTTAACTCCCTTGAGCCACGAAGCCAATCCAAAGGTGGCAAAGCGTCAATCCATCCTAGGAAAGGCCGAGAGAGCCCGTATCCGATCGTTTCCAAAGCGGCATCGTCGTACATATCTTTAAGATCCTCAAATTTGTTTGCCACGTATTGGTTTTCTTCCTGGCGTAAATAACCCTTGGTCATGAAGACACTGTATACGAGCCTTTCTTCGTCCTTCGTCTTGTTGGCAGAACCCCCGTGAAATGCGGATGCTAATAGAATGAATCCATCACCGGGATCCAACTCAGCATAAACACACTGGTCTTCCTTCGGTGGTGTCGAATGATCCCATAGATGGGAGCCAGGAATGAAACGGGTCGCTCCGTTGGCGACGGTAGTCTTCTTTCCGGCAACAAAGAATCCAATTCCAGTTTCTTGACCGACAACGTATTCAGAGGGATCCATCTTTCTTGTTCGGCAGTGATGGATCATGCTGTCTCGGTGGAGCTCCTGGTCTCGCGCGCCAGGGCCAATGGAGAGGACTGCTGTGTTGTTAAGCTGCGGCTTGGAGCAGCTCTGTTTCCACTCATCGCCTACCCAGCAGCCGTACTCGCTACTCAACAGTTTATCACATACTGCTTGATATAGCTTATTGAAAACTATCTTCTCCATATAGAGCTTGGACTTTCCTGGCATCGCCATCACACGCCTGGTTTCAGCAGGGAAAAACTTTCCACTCCATGGGCTATCAGCTTCAATATGAGGTCGTACGTTGGCCTCAATCGCGTTCACGTCTTGCACCGATAAGGCGTTCTTGATAACACAGCCACCTGCCTTGATCAAGGCATCGACCACTTCTTGAACCTGTGCATCTCCAGCATCAAACACTTCAACTCGCGGGAGGTGGGCCGACGGAAGAGCCGAAGCAGTCATGATGATATCGGAAAGACTGTATGTATATGAAAGAAAGAATAAAGAGTGAATATGTCCTTGGACAGCTGGTAAATGGACGGCAATCCTGGGGTATTTATTTCTGTTTCTACATTATTCATGCCTACAGTGAAGATCTAGCCCTAACCCTACGGACATGCCAAGGGTTGTGGCGTAGATAGACGCGGCAAGATAAGAGATCACGCTGATAAGATACATTACCTACGGTATCGTTAACATTGCCAATTCCAGTAAACATCAACTTCTATTCAGACGCCATCTGTCAGTGCTCTTTGCGAAAAGCAATGGACCGGCGTTAGGTCGAGAGATAACGCATTTTCTATAAATGCATGCTATTCTCGACATTTCACTTCTCTCCCGCAGCGATGCTCATTGAGAAAATCGTCCCAAAGTCGCCATTATGTCGGAAGGACGTGAAAAGCTAGACGGTAGCTCTAGCACGAGCAAGCAGGCATCAGTCTTTGAAGAAAGCAAGACAACCGAGGCAGTGTTTGACTCCGTTGCTCTTGGCTTGGTCGGCCCTCAGGTCAAGCGTCATCTCGGGCCTTTGAGCATTATCGCCCTCGGATTCAATATCGCAAACAGCTGGGTGGCAATCGCAACCAGTATCGCGATCGCGATCGCTGCAGGAGGCACTGTAACAGTCATATACGGTGCCATCGTCGCATCGTTTGTTTATCTTATGGTGGCCTTGTCCCTTGCTGAATTGGCCAGCGTGTATCCCACTGCTGGCGGTCAATACCACTTTGCCTCTGTCTTGGCCCCTGTGGGATGGTCTCGCGGTGTATCATATGCCTGCGGGATTATGGCTACTTTCTCCTGGGTGGGACAGAATGCGTCCGTGGTCATTCTGGGGGCAGAGGCTATATTGGCCCTGGCATCGTTCTTCAATGACGGCTACGTACCAAAAACGTGGCATTATTTTCTTGTGTTTCAAGCCATCAACGCAGTTTTCCTTATCTACAACATATTCCTGATGAGAAAGACACCGCGCATTCACGATATTGCTTGTATGTACCAGTTGATCCACTCCCTGACACTGGCGCTTCGTATTGAATCAGCTAAACCCATTTTTAACAGTTATGCTCACATTAACCACCTTCATCATCTCCCTAATAACCTGTCTGGTGCGCTCCGAAAAGCAGAGCAGCAAGGCTGTCTGGACGGTATTTGAAAATAACACCGGCTGGCCCGATGGGATTGCTTTTCTCACTGGCTTAATCACTCCATGCTTTATGTTCGGTGGTCTGGATGCCACTCTTCATCTCGCTGAAGAAGTGGAACAGCCCGAGAGGAATGTCCCGCGGGCACTCATGAGCACAGTCTCAATAGGATTCATCACCGGTTTTTGTTTCAGCGTTGGGATGTCATATACAATCACCGACCTGGAAGATCTATTAAGCAACCCGTACGTACCTAACTTGACGATAAATAACCTCGAAACCCTTTTTGCTAATACAGTATACGGTAGAATGCCAATTTATCCGCTTTGGATCCAGGCTACGAAAAGCATCGCGGCAGGCACCGCTTTCATGGTGGCTCTGGTCGTCATCGTTCTCTTGGTATCCAACTCTATCCAGCAAACGACGTCTCGTTTGATTTGGTCATTAGCCCGGGACGATGCGCTTCTATTGTCACCCTGGTTATCACGTCTCACGCTTGAGGTCCCCGGACCAGCACTACTGCTCAACTTTGTTGCTACTTTTATTCTAGGCTGCATTTTTTTAGGATCGTCGGCGGCGTTTAATGCTATTGTAAGCTCTGCAATCATCCTCCAGATACTCTCTTTCGCCATTCCGATATTTTTCTTGATCTGGAGTAAGCGGTCGCCAGGCCTCCTCCCCAAGAACCGGGCATTTAGGCTTCCAGAATGGTTTGGGTGGACGGCCAATATCATCTCAATTCTATGGGCAGTAGTAGAGCTCGTCTTCTTTAATTTCCCAGGTGTGATTCCGGTGTCCGGCTCGTCGATGAGTAAGTTTTCTGCCCCGTGCCTCTCGCATTTCCGTCACCGTCCGGATTTCATATAATCGCTCTCTAACCATTGCAATTGCTTCCACAGATTACTCGTCTGCCGTTCTAGTTGTCATGGGGCTTGTCGGGACCGTAAACTGGTTTGCTTATGCTCGCAAAAACTACCGCGGTCCGAGGATTACCTTTGAATTTTCCAGTCCGACTTGATCGACTGTTTGGGAAAGTTGTGAACTTTCTTTGTCTTGTTTCTTTTCTTTTTTAAGTCTGTTTTTTGCTTTTTGTCCAAGCAAGGCTCAGATATGATCGGATCAATCTTGGAACTTTTTATTAGGGTTAAAATATTACACCATAAAAGCATTACGCCTACTAAGAATATGTCATTAAAATAGCGCTACTCATATATGAGTATCTCAATATAAAAGTCTAAATCAGAGTAGATCTTAAGTCTATACTCATACACCTAGCCACATACCAGATTCCAACAAAATCCTCGCCGAGGGTCTGAGATTTCTGAGATAAATTCGATCGCAATGCTGGTATGCTCCCTTTTGTTAAACATTGAACGCAACCAAAACGCCGAAGAAGGGTCATATATTCCTAAAACAACCTACCGGTAACATTTCTCTAAGCAATTTAACAGGATTCAGAGAGAAGAAACACCTTTTGTCGCAAGTTTCTCTTGATTCCTTTACTCCGTGCTGACCGGTGGAGAAGACGCCCTACCAAGTGATTGGTGGTAGCAAGACCAGCAACATATGACGAGGAATGACGGTCATACAATAAAAATAACACTGAAGAATCCATGACTTTCTGGTCCGGTGACTCCTTGTACATTCGCCTTTCGCATCATTAACGATTATTTATTTTCTGGTGAATCAAAAGGACCCGAGTACTCCCGAGCGGATGTCGGCAGACATCATACGATGACAGCTAGACTTTTGTCTGGACTGTATAACCAGCAAAAAATCTTTCTATCCAACGTGACCTCGTTGGGGCCTTTGATCAATATAGCCGAGCGTACATGTACTACTACCTATGATTTTTTTGGACTGGTTCCCACCCCCCGGATTTATGTGCTTGGATCGCCAATAAGTGGCAATAGTACTTCCACACTTTATAGATGCCTGCTTAGCCTGGAACTACAGCATAAATCTGCGTGGGTAATGCTGATATCATATGGGTCCAGTTTTTTTTTTCGGGAATTCATCGGTTAATATCACCGATTGAAATAAATTGATGAAGAATTTATCGCTCGACAACTCTTCCGTGATCCGACCAGTCAGACTCTTTATGTTTACAACATCTCTGTTTACGACCGAGTGGAAACTAAAGAATCAAGCGAATGAGCATACGCCATGCCTTTCTTGACATACCCGGCTGCTCTAGAACTCCAGAAGGAGCTCAGCGGAACAAATGCAGAGGTTATCACCCTTGCCGATGATGACTATGTGGAAAGCCTTGATCGATGGAGCGCAACCAGCGAGAAAGAGGCTGTATGTGTTTCGTCACCACCACACCAAAGCATTCATAAATATCTTTCATCCATCCAAGAGCATCGCCGGATGTATGCTGACAATACCATGCTGATCAAGGGCGCCATAGTAAGAGTCACTTCTGTTGAGGACGTCTCCACGGTCGTGGAGTTTGCAGCCAAGCGATATGTTCCCTTTGCAGTATTGTCGGGTGGGTATAGTACGAATGGTGCGTCATCGACTTACGGAGGAATTGTGATCGACCTGGGAAGAATGAATAAAGTAGACGTCCAGCCTTCTTCCAGCACAATCTCAGTCGAAGGTGGCGCTAAATGGGCCGATGTTAACACGGCCGCCGCGCAGCATGGCCTCGCTGTCGTTGGTCCGACAGTAAGCCAGCTTGGAGTCGGCGGTACAACCCTAGGCGGGGGCATTGGTTGGCTTACTGGGAAGTACGGACTGGTCGTCGACAATCTAATAGAAGCACAGATTGTGCTGGCGGACGGCAGCATAACCACTGCATCCGAAACTGAGAACCCGGACTTATTCTGGGCCATTCGTGGAGCTGGGCAAGATTTCGGCGTGATAACCCGGTTCACATTCAAAGCCCATCCACAAAAGAATGATGTGTATGCCGGCATGGTATACCTCGAGCCTGATAAGCTGCCGCAGTTGGTGGATTATGTGAACGATCTGGACTCGAAACTTGAAGAAGACCAGGGATTATTTTTCGGCTTTACCAACTCTAACGGTCGAACCAACATAGTGTTGATTCTGTTCTATAATGGGCCCCAAGATCAAGCGGAAAAGATATTCAGCCCGTTGTTATCATTGGATTCGGGTCGCAAAGAAATAGGAATGATGCCTTACTACAAGGCAAATGAACTGCTCAACAGGACAGCAGACAGCGCGGGACGAAAACGACTGAGTGGCACAAGTGTCACGTTCCCCCTCGACATGGGTTTTTTTCAAACCGTATACCAACACTTCTCCCATGTTTTGGATGATTACCCGGGAGATGGCGAAGCTCTCTTATTTTTTGAGATGCTTCCCTACAATAAGGTGGTTGAGGTCCCGAACGACGCTACAGCATATGCCAATAGAGGCCCATACTATAACGTGTGCTCTATATTCAATTGGCACGACGCAAAAATTGACTCCAAAGTCCGCACTTTGCAGCAGGGGCTCATGAATCTTATACGCGAAGAGCATATCAAGAAAAGTGGCCATGGGGTAAATATGTACGCCAACTATACTGGTGGGTCCATATTATTCCAACGTACTGGGGCTTGGCTCAGATGTTCAAGGCTGATGATGTTTTCTAGGGTTTGAAGCAAACGCAAAAGATCTGTTTGGGGACAACTTATCTCGTCTGAAAGAACTCAAGAAGCAATATGATCCTAGAAATGTGTTCCGAAAATGGCATGACTTGCTGCTACAAACTGGATCATCTGTTTGACGTTTGACGGTACCATCCCTATTTTACGATAAATACGACATTCTTATTTGGCATCGTTTCTGGACATGGAGTTATTTGGTAACAAATATCGTCACCATCCATTACTGACTCTGCACTATTTAAGTCTTGGATTGAATCACCTCACACTAAGTGATGATCATCTTGGCTATATACAACTTCTGAGTATCCGGTGAGGAATCATAAGCGGACTTCCTATTGTCTACACTTTTGGTGTACTGTATCAATATCTTTGTTCTCTATAAATTCAAGCAATCAGTAATCCCATTTACCACCATTACTGGACTTTTCTCATTTGCGTTGAGTGTATAATATATAGGCACGCATTGAACAACTTGTGAACGGAGCTCGTTCCCTTAAAAACCATCTATCTTCGTGCAATTCAAACTTCTAAAACTACGCCACCAGCTATTGATCGACCCTATATTTACTAGAGATTAGCAGCCCTTTAATCCAGATATCATATGGGCAGTTCATTGTGCTGATCGTATAACATACTCGCAATGCCCAAGAAGAAGATCGTGAAGGGGCATACTCCTGCCACGACAGTCGCAATGTTTGATGAAAACTCTACTGGGGAACTACTTGATTCCCTTTCGAGGTATATGGAAGAAAGATACCGCTGAGTTTCATCAACAAACTAACTGACATCAACCAACCTGTACTTAAGCCCACAATATAGCGATTTGACTATAATTTGTGGTAATGAAACCTTCTCAGCCCATCAAAATATAGTCTGTCCTAGGTCAGCCTATTTTACTCGAGCGTACAATGGGGATTTCAAGGTTTGTGTCGTTCTTCCTCTGAAAATAACCTAAACTAACCCCTAAGAACTGGCGCTTGTAGGAAGCTTCAGGGAAAATCGAGCTCGAAGATCGAGCACCGATCCTTTTTAAAAAAAATGTTACAGTTCCTTTATACTGGCGACTACACCCTTGAAATTAATGGAACGATATTCCAACAAGAAAAGATGAAGAGTAATACGGCCCAACAAGGTTACACATTTGGTGGACCTACACCAGAAGGATTTTCTTCAACATGGCGAATTAAGCAGCTTGAGAATTCAGAGAACAGCTTGTCAAATCCTCATAATACTGTTGATTTCTAGGAAGGTACAGGAGGCCAATTTCCGCAATGTGTCACATTTTCACGCTCTGATGTATGTTCAAGCGGACTATTTTCAAATCGAAGGTTTAAAAAGAAAGGACAACAGATACTTCTGTGAATCATTTCTCTATTGTAATAATACATAACGGCGCTACAAGCGAAAGGCAGGGTTTTCGTGGATTCTATTCAACTAAAATAATTTTTCATTTCCCACGTTATGCCATCGAACACCAAACGTGACGAAAAATGCCAGACCTGCTGTGGCTGTGGGGAGGAGAAATGTCTTTGTTACTGCGTCACTATATGTTTTGACCACTTGAGGAAGCAAGTCGGATGGAACAACCGAGGAGATTTTCGTCGAACTCCCGAAGCAACCAATTCCAGAAATGCAAGAAATGCTGCAGAGTTTCTTGACGGCTGTGGCATGTATTTCGACTCCAGAGGAGCTAGAGAAAACGAAACAACACGTTCAGGAATTCATGGATCCTGATAGTCCCGGAAGACAACTGCATGATCGCTTTGTTAAATTTGCCAGTGATCCAAGTACTGATAATTGGTTTTCTGACATCTTGGTAAAGAAAGTATTCCTTAGTAATAGAACGACACTCGTACCTTTCTAGAATTACTTTGGAACTCACCCAGTCATGGATGGCGTTCAGCCCACTGCGGTCGAGAGGGCAGCAACAGTCTCTTTAGCGGCTCTCAAATGCAAAAAGAGCCTCGAAGCAGGAGAAATTACGGCGGATGTTATCGCTGAGAACACACTGGATATGAACTCGTATAACGGTCTTTTCAATGTGTACCGGGAACCATACCAGGGACAAGATCGAATCAGAAAGTTTGACGGATACGACCATATTGTGGCATTTAAGAACGGACTTGCATTTAAGGTACCCGTGAAGGAGGTCACTTGGCACTCGCTCAAGGCTACATTTGAGGAGATTATACGGACTGCCGAAGGGGAACAGTCTGGCATACCAGCTTTGACAATGGACAAACGTGATAACTGGGCAGAGGTAGGCTTTTCTCTTTGTTGACACAGATGATTGGGTCAAGACTGAGATCTGTAATGCTGTATGTCGCTGACAATCATCTTTCAGATGCGTGCGTACTTGAGATGTGTCCATCCAGCAAATGCGAAATTCCTTGAGACAATTGAGACAGCAGCGTTCACACTATCCCTGGACGATAACGAACCCATAACACAATCAGAAAGGGCATAGCAAATATTCTGGGGAAATGGTACAAACAGATGGCATGATAAATCATTGCAGTTTGTGGTGTGCACGAACGGGGCGTCTGGGAATGTCATGGAGCATGCTTTGCTCGATGGCACCTCTACCAATCCGCTGAAATCATTCCTCATCGAAGGAGTCAAAGAAGAACAAGATTTTATAGCTCGTCAGAAAGACGGCCAAAACGGAGTTACGGCAGGGCCCATGGAGTGGCTGCCCGTAATCACTGACTCTGTTATTGATGGACGTGTTTCGGCAATCCAGCGTGATTTTGAAGCCCGCACTCCTCTTTACACATTTGAAGGATTCACGCTTTCCAGTGTCAGTGAGGCGCTCTTCCGTAATGCGAAGATTGCTCCCAAGGCAGGAGTGCAACTCGCTATTCAGCTGGCAAGCCAACGCTTCTTTGGCTACCATCCTTCCTCTGTTGAAACTGTCTCCCTCACCCACTATCATCACGGACGTTCAGCAGTTACGCAAACTCTGTGGCCCGCAGTCGTAGATTTCTGCAGTTTCTACACTGACCACAATGCTACTGAGGACCAGCACCGAGAACTTTTCATCGCGGCAGCAGCGACATTAACAAACAGACTGGCGCGAGCTTTCCAAAGCGGGGCTTTCTTCAGATACATGCTGGCGTTGCAGGGGCTCTTGGAGGATGGAGACGAAGTGCCGTCGTTGTTTAGCGATGATGTGTACAAACGCAGTCAAAGACCCATCCTGACAACAGACTGTCTCGATACAGATGTGTTTGAGTCGGGTATTGTACTGGAACCACCAGGCAGCATCTGGATTCACTATCAGGTGCTGAAAGAGAGGTAGGTCCTTCTGATGTGTTCTCACCTGCATCTAAAACGTTTAATAGAGACTGACTCTTGCTGCTTTCCGTTTCAGTGTCGTCTTTTCGATTTGGGGCCACGATGCTGACCTGACCGAGTTCAGAAGGCAGCTAGATATTGCAATCATGGATATTAAGACCTTGCTCAGAGAGTAGAAAGCCATCACGATAGATATAGAATCTTGATCATGCAGTCACGCAATTTATGATTTCTTAAAATTGTATTGTTTAGGGGTCCTTGATTACCGCGTTACTCCCTTATATGAGTCGTGCACTAACTATATCACTTGTAGCAATCATGGTTCTTCCATATTTCAGTAAGCAGATTTTACTAATAACTTGGCTTAAACAAGTCGACAATTGATTCAGATGCAACACTGAGGTACGATTCAGCTAATCAATTCACACCACTAATCTAGGTACTGTGGAAGCTGTATAGGATTCCTTGGCATTAGTAGCTGCTAAGTACGTATTGGGAATCGTATGATCTTGACGAAACATCGATGGTAGGGGATACTTGACATCAAGCACACCAATTCTGTTTGTATTTCCTAAATTTAAATTCCAGAGTCAACTTCCACCAAGCCTTTTGACTTTTCCCAGGAGTCCCAAGCTTTACATGTTTGCGAAAGACTCTCATAGTCAATAAGATCCCGAATCTCGTCGTATCGTTCAACAAACTGGACTGCAAGGCCCCCAGTTGCATGAAATCCAACATGACAGTGCAATAACCAAGCCCCAGGATTATCTGTCTGGAATGCGAGGAGAAGATAACCCCCCGCTAGTAGCATAGCGGTATCTCGGCGCGGTGGATTATCGAAATTGCTCACAGCTGCGCTAGGCTCGTAAGCTCCTGTTCCCTGGGCAAGAACAAAGAAGTCATGGCCATGCAAATGCATTGGATGTGAAATTGGCAGACTGCTCTGTATTAGAACGTAAATCCATTTGTCAACTTCGTCGAGTTGTATAACTCCCTCGGTACTGGACCAGTCCGTTACATTGTTATAAATTTGCAGCAAGGTAGGGTTCTCCCACTCAACTTGCATTGACACGTCGTTTACTTGCCAAACAAATAGACCGGCAGTATTTTTTCCAATAGTCAATGCTTCATTTGCATAGTATACAAAGTCCTCGGAAACAGACTTTGACACAATTGGTGCGATGTCGGTCTGATCGACACAACCTGTTGTGGTGTTGTAGCCGGATGTGGAAGGTTGACCTTGTACAGTCTCACCATAGTAGACGATGCCTCTAATGTTCTCTGTGTTGTTATTTCGGGAGCAATCATTCTGGGGTACTGCCCGCATCCAGAATTCGTGGGCAATCCGAGCTTGGTCTGCCTTAACGATAACATCGTACCGTTGCCCTAGATAAATAGATCAGTAACTGATCGTTCAGGTATAAGTCTCATCATACCAATTCCTATAGTGATAACATTTGTCGTAAATGGTTCGAGCGGGACGAGGTCCGCCGCTATAACAGTCATAGTATGGTGATCAATGGAAAAGGTAAAGTGAGTGTCAAGAGCAGCATTAATGAGGCGAAGACGGTAGGAAGTGCCAGGTTGAAATTCAATAGTAAACCTTTGGCCAACCTGTTTATCACCAATGTTGTATATATTCATACCATTGATCAGACCGTTCTCCAGGTACGTAGGTCCTGGGTGCCTTGACTCATGATAAAAGATCTCATCAGGGGTCTGATGACCCCAATCGGTTAAAATGAGAGCACCTTGATCCACATCGTAATTTGCGCTTGCAGGACCATCAATAACAATGGCTCCAAAAACCCCTTCCCATGCTTGTAACGAAAAATGAGAGTGATAAAACGTAGTCCCGTACTGAGCAGCACGCCACTTATAGGTGGTCCTGTGACCGGGAGCAGTAGGACATTCCGTTACAGAGACTACACCGTCATTTTGATTCGTATAATTCTGCCGAATGCCGTGAAAATGGAGACTGGTTCCGTTGGTGGAGTTTTGAAAATTGTTTTGAACATGGACGACAACTTCATCGCCCCAATTGGCGCGTATAGTAGGCCCTGGAATTGAGCCATTGATACTTTGAGTATATCGAGGAATCCCATCAGGGGCCAAGACTCGATCACGAAGATCGAACCAATATTCCCGAGTAACACCAGTATCTGGCACCACATTATAGTAATCCGTGTGTATATTGTAAGTGCACCATTTGGATCTATCTGCGGCAGTATTTCCAGAACAAGGTTGTACTGCTGCTCCGAATACCATATGAAGGCCAAACAAGAAATAGGACAATAGTAAAATGCCCCTTAAAACCATATCAAAGGTTCTTGCAGAAAGTCTCGGAAGAACCTATAAAAATGCAATATAGATTGTCGTACTACGTGTTGATTCTGCTTGAGGGCGTTGCAATCATTCCTATCTCAAGCCGAGTACCTTCTGTAGGCTTTATACCGTAGTCGGGGAGCTTCGACGTTTCAAATTCATCCAGCAACCCTTGTCGATAACCTCAAGTATGCATAGCATATCTATCCTTTGTAATATCCTTTTGCGTAGCCTTGAGGTTGAGCACCCTGGTCCGGAACTACCTCACATCTATGCTACTATTCTAAGATGTGCTACTCATGTAGCTTTTCTCAGGTGCATCTCAGCGTTCATACCTGTCCTCGATGGCCCAAGAATTGATTCGAACTGGAAAGGCTTCTTGTGAGAGCCAATACAGGCACCCTAAGATACGATAGGCACCAGCGTAAGCCCAATAAAAAATATAGAGGTAGATGATTTGACCAACACCACATGTTGGCCCCGATTTCTGACAGCTTCGGCTTCATGGTTTGGTGGTACAGGATAGATGAATTTCTAGCGTCAATTTACGGAGCTGGATACAGTACCCACTTATAACTAGAACCCTTCTATTCGACAACAGCTTCTCAACACATCTTTCAGGGGGTATTAGCCTATTTTCAGGGAGTCTTATTTAGTAGTTATCACTGCCTATCTATGAGGACCCACGTTGGTCATTTAATTCACTCAGAGCAACTTTCGAGTCTTGGAGTTGTACAAGTTTCTACGGAGAGAAGATAGAGCAATCTTTCTAGGCGCATTCCTAACGCGTATCCCTTGGTAAGAGACGCCGTACACTGCCACACACTTTCTCCACACAGTAGACTGATAAAATTAGTATTGTGATACCGCCAGTTGCGCGAATTTCTCGAGTAGTGCACCATCTGCGAACTATTCCCTCGGTCTTGGTTTCTGTGATTCGAGTTGGACCCCAGTCAGTTTCACAACTATGCATGGTTACTATATCGAGACTGGACGCCGCATCTTCTCTTAGATCTCCGGTTCAATTCGGGTCTTAAAATAAATGAACAATTATAGAATAGTAACTATCTTGCTCTAATACACTTTATACCGTGTCGGCACCTAAATATAGAGATGTCAGCGCTGGCTGCTTCTGAAATTTCCCCCAAAACCGGGCTCGTGACACTGTGTCCTGGTTGGTACTGCATTCGGAGATTTTCCTCATACACCATACTTCTGTACACGTGTAGTACTAGGCAGAACATTTGTTTGAGAATTTAGTCAACATCCTCACAGTCATCAGACGTTTACAATTACTTTACTTTTTAGCCAAGATTTACTTGAGAATTGGGCTCCTCTATGTTGAATTGTGCATGTCTTCTCAACAGGAAGGAGTTTCATATAATCAGGCATAAAGATTTTCAATACTTCTGCCCAGCAACTCGATCTTCTTGCACCAGATTCAACATCAGGCCATGTTAAATCCCACTCCAATATAAGATAAGACAGGTACTAGATTGGGCTATGACCCACTTAGATCTTGCATCACGGCGGGTCGTAGCGGCCAATAAGAGCGCCATATCGGTGCTTTTATCCAATCATCTTACACCAAGCAATAAGCTTCCGGATACTTTTGATTGGTGCAGGACGGGTGGCTCCACCAAGATCGACGCCAACAATGATGTACCAATTTATCTTACCAAAAGGGCATATGAGCAGTCAAGTTTGCCTCGCTAAGGACAAGGCCATCCTTGTAAATCCTAGTGTCGGTTTATCTACGTCTAGGTCGCTAGCACTAGTCACGTAGAACAGCTATTCCGACGAGCTGACGAGCCTGATCAATATGGTATGGGATTCCTGATATTGATGACTGCCCCCCAAGAGTAAGGGGGACGGGGAGTGGCTAACTACATATATACGCGGCACGCACGTGCCGCGTTAGACTAACTGATATCCAGTGCCGAAACGCGCTAGGTTTGATATTCACGTTCCGACACTGGCAACTCTCTAAGAAATAGGGATAGGATGATGAGCGGTACAGGATTGACAAAGCAAAGAAATTGGTGTAGCTTTCGTTGGAGGGGTTGTAGACCTTTCCACCCATCCATCCACATTGATATTAAGCTTATTTGTGTCGATAAGTGCCTGTAAAGCGCGACATGGTTTGCTCTTTGTCATGGCATCGGCTGGATTGCTTTCACCGTCAATCCACTTGATCTCTGCAATTTCTTGGCGCTCGTATGACTGTCGGAGGCACATGAGGTCAATCATTAGACGCTTTTCTTGGGTAGTGCCTAATTTGACGAGACATTCATACAGGCTCTTCGAGTCAGTGCAGATAACAAGGGGTAGGGGCTTGGTAAGATGTAGAAGTTGCGTTGTTGTTGATTTGATTGACGCAGCCGAATCGAAGCCATGAACCATGGCATAAAGTTCAGAAGCAAGTACACTTCTTGTGACGCGCTTGCACTTGATTGAGGACCAGTATACAATATTTGCGTTATTTGCGGCATCTGCGAGAACAATAACAAAGCCAATTTGGGAGGAGAAATCCTTATTGTTTGCGAAGGATGAGTCTGCAAAGATTACAAGACGTAGTGAATCCAAATCTAGGTGTACGAAGTGTAATCCACGTTCAGCGTTATCGAGTTGCCATTGGAGGCGCTTATTAAGTGACTTGATATCGTCTTTTGTTGGATTTGTAATCTGGGCAGCGAACGATAAATCAAAGGAAGCCTCAGGCTGCGATACGGAGGCAATGTAGGCTCCAAGTGCGCGCTGAGCCACATATTGTTCCTGCGGCGATACATCCTTTCGGACCTTGCCTCGGGAACTCGTTGTATCCGCATGTCGATCTTGTACAGGCCGTATGAGCTTACAGGTGCGTTCCTGGGTAAGGGTAGTACCCTGGGCATCCTCCGTAATGAGGCCACCGTTGAATTTTAACGGGTTCGAAGGTGTAAGCTTCTCTCGTGGTTTGCAAAGAATATTAGCTTGTTTAATCTCATTCTCCTCACGGTTCGCAAAAGTGTTGTTGGCGAGGATGAGGGTGTCATCGGTCTGCATGCCAACAATGCCAAATCCTTGTGACTAGTCAATGCAGTGCAAGAGGCATGGATCGTAGGTGGATGTTATCATATTAAGTTTGTCTATGTGATATACGTGATAGGTTCGAAACCAGTGATTACCTGCTTCAGGGATGCCGTACAAAGGCTTGACAACTTTCAATATTGTGCCTGGAGGGAACAGGTGCACGAGTTCGGGAGGGGGTCGTATGTAGAAGTTGCGAGCGAGGGGCGTAGTTAACTATACATAGGCTTGCGTGACGTCGCGTAGAAAAAGATGAGTATCAGTAATGCAGATTGTAAGGCACAGAAGCAGGCGTTGACTGCAGCGCTGTATTGTAGGCAATTGAGTCAATACGATCTCTTTCCCTTTGTCGTTGTAGGCTTGTACGACTAGTCGCGACTTTTCAAAGGCCTTGTCGGTGCCCCAATTCTTTATCTCGTTGACGAACCGCGAATTGAAGATTCGGGTGCCTTTTGGGATGTCGTCTACTTTGACCACTTTGAATACACCATTTTCTAATAGGCCGTTGATCTCTTTCTCTTGTGATTGGTCGAATTGAGCGAATACCGATTGTATGAGGTCATCTCGATATCGGGCTGGTAATTGCCGATTTCGTTGGGGGCGCTGTGCAGGCCTTGCCTGGGGTATAGATGTGTCTGGCTCGTCGTCTTGAGGTGTGGGTGGTGTTGAGTTTGTGCCTAAAGGTGCCTCAGGCTCTTCATTTGTATGCTCCGAATTGGTGTCTTGGTTGTTCTCATCCGGTGCCTTGTAATACAGCCTCACAACAGTTGTACGGAATTGCTTTGGTCCATCTGGAAACTGAATTGTGCACGTCTCGCCCTCAACACTTAGTAATTTGTACGGGCCTTTCCACTCTCCTGCGTAGCCGGTGTTTCCTTCCCTCCATATGCGTACATCCGAATTTATTGGCAGAAGATGTACAGCTGTAGACGCAGGACCGTTACGCGTATTAAGGGCATCTCGAACCTGTCATTCGGCGTGTAGTTTTCGGACCTCTGTCATTGCCTTTTTGAGTGCAGCGGCACGTTGTGTAATTGTAGGTGCAGGAGGGTCATATTCTACCATTTATGGGTAAGCTCCAAAAACAAGAAGTGTAGGGACTAAACCATCTGGGCCGGCTATATCATTGACAGCCTTGATAGCCATCTATAGGGCAGCGTCTTTAGGTAAATCTGGTAATTCCTTTTTGATGATTTCATATGAGCGGCGAATCATGGCATGGTGTTGTTCAACAGTTCTAATTGACCAATGTGCTTCGACTGGTACTGTTTTGATGATTGTGCCTACAGCTGAAGCAGATTGTGAGAATTCCCTGCTTATAAAGGTCTTTCCAGCGTCTGTGATAACTAAGTCTGGGGGTCCCAGGTACGTGTTAATCCAGATCTTTCGGAGTGTGTCCCATACGACTTTTGTTGAGATATTTAGCAGCCACGCAGCGGCATTGAAGTGTGTTGCTTCGTCGACAATGTGAAGTACAGGGTCTCCATCAAGGTACATAATGTCAATAATGATAGAGTGATTAAAGTCAACATCTTCATGCAGTGTGAACCGGAATCGTCCAGGTGACTTGTCGTACATTTGATAATGGTGGCAGAATTTGCGAATGTGCTTAATTGCTTCCTTGTTGGTTTCGTGGCCCGCACGTGTAAGTATACGGCGAAGTCTATCAGTTGAAGGGTGGCCAAATCGGCGGTGTAGGCGGCGTAATTTGGTATCGGTGAGAAGGCAGGGGTTGTGGTCAAATGAAGCAAGTAAGTGAGTGTGATAGGAGTAATCCCATACAAGAAATGGATGGCCAAACTGACGAATAACTGGTGTTATTTTTCCCGTTTTCTTATTGACAAGGAGATTGCAGGTATTATCAAAATAAAGTTTTAGTCTGTCGAGTTCGTATAGCGACATTAGGAACGGTGTCGTGGTTGTCAGGATATGGAACTGTATAGTACCAATAGGTGTAGGCACGTCGATTGACCTAATTGACTGATAGGGATCACTAGGTCCAAATTGAACTATTACCATGCCAGCCGTTGTAGTATCAATATCGATATTTCTGACGATTCTCTTGTAGGCGAGGTATTGCCCATATCCAGCTGTAGAGAGTTGCGCGGCGCCAGTGTCGATAACGATACCCTTAAAGCTTTCTGACGAATAGCGGCCCTCATTTAGATAGACGTGACTTGACTCGGGGGTCAGAACCTTGAGAGTTGCTTTGCTGGTTTTGTACAAATCAGTTTCCAAGCCAGGCTTCAGGAATAGTGAGGCAATCCAGTGCGAAGCGGAACAGTTTGCTAGTTCCATGGTTATTGACGGACCATGGTTCGTGTCGTTGTCGTTGTGCGTTGTAAAGAATGTAGCTGTGAACAGGGTTGACGAGGCATCGTGTGTAGGTCCGGATTTATAATCGTCTGTCAGAATAAGGTCATCAGCAGCTGATAAGAGTTCCTCTGGCAGTTCCTCATCGTCATCCTCTGTGCCCTCGTAGTCGGCAATATATTGATCAATACGCTTGTTAAAGTGGTCCAAATAACGGCGTTTCGAATCCGCTCTTTCCTTGGGCGTGTGACGTGTTGACCAGCAGTCAGGTTTTTGACATACAAAGCACTTTTTCCTGCCTCTTTGATTAGAGTGCTATCGTGGTGAATAGCCTTAAGAGGGTGAGCGTGACTGTTGGTTGTAATACCGTCGATCTGTAAAGTATGTGTTGGTGCTGGGGTTTGCAGTGCAGTGCCTATTCGTGGCTTTTATCATGTCCTCGTACTGGCTGACACCTGATTGTAAATCGCGGGTTAGTCCAGGAACTGTATCTTGTTGCTTTGAAGTTGCAAGTTGGCATGCCAGATGTGTACGAGTTGCCTGTAAAAGTCTTGCAAGGTAAAATTCTTCGTTGCGTAGTTTTGGAGCTAGACGGTCGTATAAACTTGCAAGTTCTGTTAGCATCATATTGAGACACGCTTTTAATGTCTTCTCTGGGTTCTCATCGACTGTATTTTGAAGCGAAATTCCGCTCCACTTATCCAGTACGGTTCGATGATATTCTGGGCCTTCGAAATAGGCACGAATTCCTTCAACGGGGTCACGGTCACTTGCTTCCCATATTTCCTTGTTATCATAGTAAAAATCCAAGGCTTGGCCTTTGAGCATTGTTGGGAAAGCAAGTTTATACGCATTCTTTGGTAGGGATAGACGTTCACAGTAGTCGTTGAAGATTCAAAGCTTTGACCTGTAGGAATCCTCATTTCCACTGTACTTTTGGTTGTCTGAATACATCTTCGTGAGTTGAACAAGTGCTTGAGAAACGGATTGTGTTGATGGTGCGAAGATAGCCAAATTTGGGGCTTGTTGGACTTCATTTGATGGCTCTAGCTCAATTCGCGCCCATTGACTTTGATCTTGTGGTGTATCATGTCTTGTTGCCGGGGGTGAAAGATATTGGATTTGTTGTTGACTTCGAGATCTTGTGAGGGGTTTCTCTCCAGTTTGGTTTTGTGCCTCATTAGTGCCGTAGTTTGAGGGTTAATTATATGTATTAATCACTGTTTCGAATTGATCATTGAGCACCTTCGACTCAATTGTATTGCCTCGTCTGAGGTGGCGAATGACTTCCTCCTTAGTCCATGGGCGATATTTTTCTGTAGAGAGTAGAGTATAGAGTTTTTCAGCTTCATCGTCCTGTTCATCGTTGGTAACATATACACCGTTGGTTTGAAGCAAATCAACTAGTTTCCCGAGTTCGGTGACGGACATGGTATTGAAGTTATTCAAAGTCCACTTATCGAAGTCTTGTTTGAACGCTCTTAACAGACGTGAATCGTACGTGTTCGTATATTCTTTTATCTTCGCCTTGACGGTAGCGTCGAGTGTCTTCTTTTCTGTCATCGCCTGGTCGGTATCGTTGCCACTTTGTCCTGCCATTTTGATGATTTGTATCTGCGAGACCAGATCCAGAGATTTGGTGCGTTGTTCGGTGCGTGGGTCGACACACCGTAGGTTGTACGTAGGCTTCGTACGTCAGGTTCTTGCAGGTCGATTCTGACGGAAAGTCCGAATCCGTAGGCTCACTACGTTGATTCCTACCTAGTGCTAATACCGAGAGTTTTCTCGCGTAGGCCTCTAGCGTAGGTTCGTGACGTAGGCTTATACGGGGGATCTAAGCGTAGAATTCGTACAGGAATAATCTTTCGTGCGTAGGCTCGTACAGGGAGTTCGTAGGTTCGTAAGACTCAGCAAAGAGTTCACAAAAGAGTCGATATATGGGGTCGAATATATTGGTGAGTCGATATACGAGTGAACGTATACTGTAGGGTGTCGAAGAAAGTGTATTTTGTTAGGACGCTTGCACTAACGTTGGAATAGGGGCTCGTAGATAAATGTCTGATCTGCGGCCACTGATCAGTGTCGGTTTATCTACGTCTAGGTCGCTAGCACTAGTCACGTAGAACAGCTATTCCGACGAGCTGACGAGCCTGATCAATATGGTATGGGATTCCTGATATTGATGACTGCCCCCCAAGAGTAAGGGGTGTGTGTGTGTGTGTATATTTAACGGCCGTGGTTCGTGACTTGCACGCTTCCCACCGATCCCTACTGGGACATAGGCCGCCGAGGGTTAAGCCTCGGGCTTCAGGTCCTATCAGATTTATATACAGATAAGAGACTCTTTGGCGCATTTCCATAGCTGCCGTGGTCTTAAAGGGAGATCCACTTCCTAGTGGGTTTTGGGTATTTGCCAGCTGCAATGGTCCACCTACGCTCCATGACCCATCATTCTACCACTATCATACTTAAGCAGTGAGTTTGAAAAGAAAAAGGGAAGAAGGAAAGAAGGAAAGAAAGAAAGAAAGAACGAAGGAAAAGAGAGATATAAGGGGGAAGTAGGGCTGACTTAGCTAGGTGCTAAGGAGAGGTTGGCGAGGACAGATATCCTCAAAGAAACGGGTCTCTGCTAGCCATGAGGCTAGTTTTCGTGTTCCTTTCGCAGTACCTAAAAGAAAAGAGATAACTTCAGAAGGGGGTCCAGGTGGACGAGGAGCTCGTCTCTTAGCTATATGGCAGAAGAAGAAATGTAGAGGTGCTTTTCGTGCTCTACACCGACAGAGAAGATAAGCATCATCATGATTAAAGCGTTCATGGTAGTCTGCAAAGTCTCCATGACCAGTACGGGCCGCAATAATACGGCCAAGGTCAAGTCGGTTGAGTTGAAGCTCCCCAGGGCGCTTAGGAGAAGTAGTTATTTCTAGATCTTGATAACTCTGTGGTGCCACCTTCTGCCATTGTGACTGAGCAGCGGATAGGGATTGAGTCTTGGCGTGTCTCTTTAGCGAGGCGTATGAGGATTTCTGAGGAGCAGGAGGGGTTGAGGCAGCTCCCTCTTTGGCAGCGAGATCAGCCGCTTCGTTCTCAGGGATTTTAGCGTGTCCAGGGACCCATCGGATTTGGATTGATCCACTTTTGGTGTGTGGAAGCCTTTCGCGTAGTGGCCAGGCGGCTGCAAGGGTGCGGAAGGATTCAAAGACCTCTTGGGAGGATCCTGTAGAGGGGGATAGGAGGCGCGTGGCAACTTCCAGGTTGTCAAGGCAGATCCATAGGTTGGTAGCAAATTGAGCTGTTGGGTATGTTATTGCTGCTTGAGCACCAGCTAGGGCAGCTTCTGCTTCTGTGTCAAAGACCTCTTTCCCATGTCCGTATGAGAGTGAGGAGCGGAGGAACTGATGGTGTGCTTGAAATCCAATATAGCCACCCCCTGCACGTCCGTCTATCAGCCTAGATCCATCTGAAAAGATTACAATATCCGAGCTAGGGATGGTGCGTTGAAAAGCCGTGAAATCAGCCGCTGCCTGTTCCTTAGTGCGTCCCATAGGAGCTCCTATTCGGGCTAGGGCACTCTTGCGTGACTCACGAGGGTACCAGGGAGCATGTTGTAGAGGGTTTATTTGTTCAGAGTTAGGGAGCGCCAGCACTCGGCGGGCAAATCGACTGGTTTGTCGGCCGTCTCTGGCTATCTGTTCTGCGCGTCTTCGGAGTGGGTGGTATGGATCAAGACGCCGTAGGCGGACAGATGTTTGGAGGGCTATTTGATCTAGTTCAATTTCTGGCGGAGAGAATCCAGACTCTCGGTATAGAACAGATATTGGGGTTGTGCGGAAAACTGGAAGGACTGCTCTTGCGCCTGCTAGTATTACTTTGGTTAGTTTCTCAAGATGTTCTCCAACTCGATTTGAGATTTGGGAAGATCCAGGGCGAGTACGTCCTGGCCACCAGGTTTCTGCGCCATAGTATGCTTTATGGAGTACACAGGCTGATACAGCCTGCTGTAGTAAATGAGGTTTGACTCCACGGATAGTATTCCCTAGAGAGCGAAGGGCATTAGCCACAGTGAGGGCTTTAGATGCTGTTTCACCAACATGCCATTTAAATGTTAGCTTTTTGTCAAAGAGGATTCCTAGCCAGCGTAGATATAGCCGCTTAGTATTTTCTGAGATTATGATAGATCCAGCTTTTACTGAAGGTGTGCAGGTTGGGTCCTGGTCTGCTTTATGTCGGGAGAAGTGAAGAAGCTCGTATTTATCTGGTGCAAATGTAATGCCCTCTGCAGCGCCCCAGTTTAGAGCTTCTTGTAGTGAGTCTGATAATGCTTCGCAGTTAGTAGCAAGAGATGTTGAGATTGCCAGGTTAGCTGCGTCGTCTGCGTAACCAAATCTGTTCCTTGGGTTTCCTAGACAGAATAGGGGCGCTATGTAGAGCATGAAAAGAATGCCAGATACTGGGGATCCTTGTGGGAGACCGCAGGCAATGTCTATTGAGGGGCCAATCTCTCCATCAAGTCGGATCTGGACTGATCGCCCAGTAGCAAAGGAGGCAATCCAGAGAACAAGATTAGTGGGCCAGCCCTGCTCACGTAATCTGCGGATGAGTCTGCCGGGAAGCACGGCATCAAAAGCGCCTTTGACATCTAGGGTAAGGAGTGAGGCAGTCATGCCTTGATTTAGTGCTTGTTCAACATCATGTGTTAGGCATGTGGTTAGATCATTTGCAGATCTTAGTGGGAGAGCCCCAAACTGTTGCCTTGCTAATACTTTGTAGTGTATAGAGATCCATGCCATATTCCGTGCCACCAAGCGCTCCAGTCCTTTGCCAAGTACTGATAGGAGAGCGATTGGTCTGTATGATCTAGTGAAGACCAATCAGTCTTTTT